>NW_027466831.1:2195000-2347500 GCF_046128005.1 Genypterus blacodes
GAGCGTCGAGGGTGACGGGCCAGATTCCATCATGGTAGATGTGAGCGTCACTGATAGACCCATTCACATCGTGGAACATCTGATGCCCTTGTGTCCAATCCAGAGTGTTTGTGCACTGATTGGTTCGTGTCAGTTTGTTTCCCAGTGTAACTTAATCGTAAATGGTAATCCTATGAATATTGGAAAACATGCTTGTCCAATTGTCTTGATCTGTCGTCCATTAGTAATATAAATCCCAAACTTTTAACATCTGGAAAACAGAGAGAACATTACAGTTTACAAGAACATTACAGTGGAAACATTTTGCAACATAACTCGGACACAAATTCCCTATATGTTTTCATATAACTTCCCACTCACGCTCTCTCTCGCTTGCTTGCTTCATCCCCTCTCTCTCTCTCTCTCTCTCTCTCTCTCTGGGTGTATGTGTGTTTCTCTGTTTCACTGTCCAGTTGGTTTTGTTTCAACACACAGGGAAGTGGCAAGTCTCGTCAAATACACAGCAGACAGCAGACCAACTGAGTAATTGACAAAAGGATGCTTTGACAGTGCTAAGGGTGTGATCACATCACACCGCTCACATCACAGGAAATGCATTCTTACTTTTTGTTTGAGGAATTGATTTTTAAGAAAGAAGACTGAAATAAACCGGTTTCCATGGAGGCGTTTGAGTGTTTCGGTATATTCCTTGTCCACACTGGCATTCTCAGGACTAATCTAGGAATTAAAATTGTAATTTGACCTTTCAGAGATTTCACAGGTTGTATTATAAATAAAGTACACAACACTGTATTAGGTGCATAATGAATTTGCACAAGAGATGATTAAGCTTTCCATATGTCACATTGTTAATCAGTTCCCCACACAAGAGCACCACACTCACATCACCTATCAACACTAAGGAGACTATGGAACACTCACACACTATAATGGGGATTCTGTCATGTATGTTGTCTTGGTTCCAGGGGTTTAGAAAACTGTTGACATTTAAAATAATGTATCAATAAAAATGGAAATTCCCCTGAAACTGTAATCATCTCACATATTTCGCTTAGAGCTTGGTTAGAAAAGACAATTCCCTTATCCCCTTGTGGTTTCCTGTTCTATAGGATTGTCATCATAAAAGTCAGGAGGCCCACATAATCCTGATTCATCACATATGGGGGGATTGATAACTTCTGTGCCTCATAAGGAACGATATAACACAATCTCTTTGGATTTGATCAAAGTTCCACAGAAGCATCATCATCTGAGGTCAAAGACAGTCATGCTTTTTTTCCATGTTTGGCAAGACTTCCATTGTGTATAAGGGGGAGTTCTGAAGCAACCTTTTTTTTATGACTGTTTTTACAGCCAAAATAAATGAACATTCATCATACTGTGTGTGTGTGTGTGTGTGTGTGTGTGTGTGTGTGTGTGTGTGAGTGAATGAGCATGGAGGTCTCTCTCTCCCCCTCTCTCTCCATCTATCCAGCAATCTGTTTGTATGTCCATCTCCGTTTTGCCCACTGATGACACATGCAGGGGGAGGAAGGATAGGAACACCAAGCTCACACGTAGCTATATATCTTTTCTCTATTCCCCTTAAATGACTCATTCTAGCAGCTGTCCACAGGGATATAGAGCAGAAACACAGCTGACTGCATGGAGGAGAGGCTCGTGACAGGTACATGGCACCAACATATTAGGTGTTAAAACAAAAGTTCATCAGATGCTCTTTCGTCCTTCATATTTTGAGAAATTGATGACTATTGGTGTCATTGACGTGTCTGGATGAAGGTTTGAACAGTAATTATTGAGCTCTCCCGCCTCCGCTTGCAGCCTGCGTGTTTATACAATCACAGCCTCCGCAACACAAATATTTATGGGCTTTAGTTGCTTAACACATTCTTGCAGCCCAGTAGAGGAGGAGAAGAGGAATGGAGGGAAACATTACAGATACACTATCATCTCCATGTGTGCCGCACCCCCCTCAGCACGCAAAGAGGGGCAGCGGATTTATTTAACCCTCATTGTCCAATCTGATTACCCGTAATGACCATTGGTTCGCTGATTTCATTAGCAAAAGAGCGGATATTCAGATTAATCACGGTGTATTTGGCCCCGATGCGACCTGATGGAGTGTATTGATGAACATGAAGCGATAAGCAGACGGCGGCACCTGGAGCTCCAGAAGCACCTGTTGATCCTCCGCACCATCGCACCCCGGAAACTTTGAGGCGTTTAAACGTCCATCAACACCAGTAACAGCGATCAACACGTACTTTGTAAACACAGACGGACGAATACATATATTTACCATAAAAGTTCTACGCTGTAAATTTACCGGGTGAGCTATAATCAAAATACATTTTTTTATCATAACTTACCGATCATGCTGGAACGATGACGTCAAGGCTGATTGTTTGGTTCGGTTATTCTCGCTTTTATTCCCGGTGAATGAAAAGAGACCAGTGGCTGAAAACGCGGTGGAAAAAAGTCTTGTTTCTCTCTCTCTGTCAGCGCCCCCCTCTTCCTCCTCCTCCTCTTCTCTCTCTCTCTCTCTCTCTCTCTCTCTCTCTCTCTCTCTCTCTCTCTCTCTCTCTCTTGCTGTCACCCTCACTCTATAGACTTTAGTTGCCCCACTGTTGCCGTAATAATACCACTCCGTGCACGATTTTCCACTCTGACAAAGAGCATTTTTTTTGGCTGATTGTTCGCCGGGTATCAGTATGTGATTCACCATAATAAGGACATTCACAGCGGGGCGTCCTCGTGTCGCTGCAGCTGACTTGGTGATTGATGAATATTGAGGTTTTAATTATACACTGTACCGTTGCATAATGTCTACCATGGTTTAATTGACGTTAACAGGGTCATGTTTGAAATCTGTCTTTATATCTGGGCCACATGGTAATTCTGCATCAGAGAGAGTTCAGAGGGAGACTGATTGCACATGCAGGGCTTCTGCTTATAGGCATTTTACATTACATTACGATCATTTGGCAGACGCTTTTATCCAAAACGACTTACATTACATTACCACCCTTCCCAGAGGGGGGAGCAATTGAAGGTTCGGTGCCTTGCTCAGGGGCACCTCGGCAGGGACTCGAACCGGAGACCCTCCGGTTCCCAAGCGGAAGCTCTACCTACTGAGCTACTGCCTCCCTTGTAGGCCTGACAAGCTCTACAAATGAATGAATTTCCAGTTTTTTAACGCATAATGCTTAAAACATTCGCAATGATCCTAGTTAAGGGTCCATTGATTTAGATGGATGGGTTTTTTTTTTATGTTTATGTTAGTGCTGGTAAGGTGTCAAAACTGGAGAGTGATGAGATGTATATGTGATTATGAAGAACACATTTGCCCCACAATACAATGCAGAGAGGAACAATGTATCAATACATGTGGATTGTTGGCAGAGGCCTCAGCTGTCATGTGTGTTCCCCTTATTATATTAGATCATAGTGGAGTGGCGTGTGTAGTAAAAGATCTCCTCTCTCGGGTCGCTATGAGAGATTGGCGATGTCACAAATGCAAGACAGAGGATTAGAAAAGGAAAAAAAAAGAAAGACATTTTACAGATAATTAAATGACTCAATGATTGCTGTGTAATTGTACCAAAACTCCCGGCAACATGATGAGCTTGTTGGTGTCTGACCTTGCATCTAGCAGGTGTTCAATTGGACAATTTCGAAGGCAATTAGATGAAGAAGCACAAAATGAGCAAGACTGTAGTGAAAATGGACAGATTAATTATTATCCGAAAGTTTCAACTAATTAGAAACAATTTGCCTACTAAGGGATGTTGTATTCCAAGATGGATCAAGGAGTTTTCTGCAGTTGAGTGCGACTATTATTATAGTGCAGATAATGCTGAGTGTGCTCGCTCTGCTTAAACTAAAGGGCTGTCTTTTAAAAGAGAAAAAAAGCAAACAATAAACGCTGGAAACATTGATTGTTCAGAGTGTTGACCTAAATAACCCATAAGAGGTCATATGACATAATATTGGGGGCGGCAGTTTTTCAGTCCATAGGGGACTCAGCTGGGAACCGGAGGGTCGCCGGGTCAAGTCCCCGTGTTGATCAAGAAAGCGGACTGGTAGCTGGAGAGTTGCCAGTTTGCCTCCAGGGCACTGCCGACGTGCACATGAGCAAGGCACCGAACCCCCAACTGCTCCAGGGGCACCGAAGAATGACCCCCTCTATAATGTATGTGTTTATGTGTGTGATATTAAGAGGGGGTGGGCAAGACAACTTTCAAGTTACGCGTGATAAACATTATGTGAATTGCATGTGACCTTATCTTATTGCAATACATAAAGATCTGTAATCTGTAATCAGAAAGACATGGCGTGTGACACCAGCACCCAGTCAACAAGCTGTACTCGATGTCACGTCTGTTTATTATGAGTATTATTATTATTATTATTATTATTATTATTTTCATGATCAGAGGCAAAGGGAAGTTCACATCTGACATACATTTCTGCAAATGGCCGAGATTGGTGTAATATTATTTTTTCAATTTGTTAAGTAAATGAGTTTTTACAACAATTAAAACATGTTCATTTGTTTATATTTAGATCTGAGATTGCACCTTAAGGTCAGGAAAGGGCTCTTATCTCTTGTCTCTGTAGGCCGCCTAAATCAGAGAAAATGCACTCCCCCAGTAAAATCACAAAATTGTTATAGCAGAAAAATGAAGGGTTCAGACGTGACGAAAAGAAAGAAAGGAAGAAAGACAGCGGTCATTTAGAGAATGCTCTCAGGAAGGTTACTGGTACATTTCTGGCCTACTCCAAGGGAACATCTGGAAGTGTAGTTGAGCGAGAAACTGACACCCCAAACTGCTCCAGATGTGCAGGTTAGCTCCATGTCTGCTGTGCCTCTGCCATCAGTGTATGAATGGGTTAATATGAGGTCACTGTAAAGCACAAAAGAAGAAAGGAAGGAAGGAAGGGAGGGGAGAGGGAGAAAAGAAGGATGAAATGAAAAGAGGAAGGGAGGCTGGATGGATGGAAGGAACCAAGATGAGAGTTTGGGGGATTGTCTGCATGTGTGTGGGTCATGGCTAAGATCAGATGAAGAGGAAGTGATAATCTAAAGTCAACAGAAAAGAATACAAAGGCAAAGCTGGTCGTGAGTGAAATAGTCTGAAGGAGTCCAGCTCTTGAGTCTTGACTTCTTTCAGAAATATCAACAAATACAATGAAGTAGTTGAGTAGATCTGATCTGTAGCCAGGATCTGGGCAGCTTTCACTGCTTTATCTATTCATAAAAAATAAGAAGCCAGCATTTGCTCACAGAGTCCTTGAATGAAGATTATAAATTATTTTTTTACATGAAGAAGAGAGTGAATACCTGTGTGACGAGCACACCACCATTTTACAGGACATTGGATCATTTCTATTCCATAATCTATATAAAGTAGATATTGAATGTGATGAGTGGGATGCTGATTATTAATCAATCATGATTTATACTGACAGACTGTGACTTTGCGACAAGGGTTTCTATTTCTGCTCCACAGCTGGGAGAGTAATTATATTGCGTTTGTATGTGGGCACCTGCATGATACCCACACACACACACACACACACACACACACACACACACACGGCACCATGAATGTGAGAATATGTTAATGTGTTATTTGTTTGTGTGTGAATGAGTGCTTCCATGTCTTCCTAATTTCATTACGGTCAAGCTGTACTATTGCAGCCCATAATAGCCCATGATTTCAGATCGGTTGCTGCTGGTACACAAATAGGCCAGTGGTAGAACAATGTTGCATGATTTAATAACATATATTCCAATTTATGGACAATGCATTAGAGAAGAAAAACAATTCACATACACTCACAAGCAGCTCTGTTGTAACTTTATTATGTATGTGTGTGATCTTGAGACACCCTCAGCACCCGTATCGTCTCCAGTCCTTCATACCTCAGACCTTCATTTTATATCCGTTGGATTTGGTCAAAACCAATATTGGTCTTTGAAGCGGTCAGTGAGTGTAGCAGCTTCTAAAAACACTTCCCCTCTTGTCTTTCGTGGTTTGTTTACTTCCCAGACAGGCGATGCTACCCTGGTCTGTTCTGCAGACCAACAGGGACATCTGCTGGTCAGATGTGCACCTGCTAATGAAAGAGGATCGAGTCGAGTGTGTGTGGCGAGCAGTAATAATAGGCGTCAAAACTCATTTTATCACTTTCTCAGTGTAATCCGTTGCTCCTTTGATCTTATCAGCATCAACCTTTGTAAAGCTGCTGTAACAACCAAAGCCAGTCGGATAATCTCAACCATCTGCTGGATTCAGTGTGGTTTAAAATAATAAGAGAGGGAATGTCGCAGGTTAATCTCCACTCACGTGGAATCCACTCTCCTGTTCACGCTGGGATTTGACTCTGCAGCAAACAAACCCATCAACCCAAAATGTCACTTTATTGAACCTGTCAAGAGAAAAGAAACCCCCTCAAAAACAGCAGCAGAGGAGACTGCAAGCTGCCAATCATTCCATTCACACACTCTTGATACCCTTTTCGTTTTCCCAAAGCTTTTGCAGCCAATGCATACAATTGACCTTCATTTCTCCTTCCTCCTTCCTCCTTCCTCCCTCTTCCCTCTTCCCCTCCTCTCCCTCACCATGCCTCCCCTCCAGCCCTTCCTCTCTAATTCCGCTCCCTTCCCTCTTTGGCTGCAGCTGCTCCCATACCTTTTCCCATCAAAACCGTTTCTTGCTCGTCGCTCTGTCTTGCACATTATTTCTCACCGAGCCACCCGCGGTAATCTCATTTTTGATAAAGGATCGATACGGTAATGCCTGTCGAGTTGTTTTAGCCAGTGTGCTGCCAACATGGACTAATGGCACAGCAGGGTGGCTAGAAAAGCTGTCTTTTCTTAAGCGGAGGATCTGACACACAGCATCTGCCCTACTGAAGGGTCCTTGAGCATGACCGAAATCTCACCTCCAGGGGTCATGAAGTGTGGTTATTTGCAGCAGAGCCGAATATTGTTGGGTTTTTTTTTTTTTAAAGAGAACAAATTACAGCATTTATTGTCACTTTTCTGATGACGCATTTGTGGACATTAGTGAAAATGTCAAATGTGAATGCTGCAATTTTCCAAAATTGAGCGTAGGAAAGATTAGAAGACACTTTGTGTGACGCGTACCACCTGCCAGACAATTTGAATAAGGTCATCAATCTGCATTCTGGTTGACTTGATTGCAACATTTGTCAGCGCGTCAGCATTTTTTGGAGCCGCACTCCATCTGATAAGTGCTTTTGTCAGGCTGCATATCAGAGGCCCTCTTCAGGCTTTTTCACTGTCAGTGAGGCGAGGCGACCAGCATTAACTAGAATGACAGAAACCCACTTCATACGCCCTCCACATCATCTTCACTTCCCTTTTTATAAGCCTCTCATCAGCCTCCCTCTCTCCATCTTGCTCACTCCATCTCTCTCTCTCTCAAATCCCCCCCCCCCCCCTACTTAATTTTCTCCAATTTACTCCGCTTCCCCCATCTCCTCTCCTCTCACTCCCTTCTCTCCATCCCTCACACTCTTGGGCATTTTGTAGTCACATAGTCAGGCAAGTGAGGTGAAGGACTTATGTAATCTGCTCTCTGAATACTCTCTCTCTCTCTCTCTCTCTCCCTCTCTCTCATCTGTCTCATGCTCTCGTGCTGTCTGTCTCTCTTTCCATGTCTGTCTGTCTGTCTGTCTGTCTGTCTGTCTGTCTGTCTGTCTGTTTGTGTGTGTCTCTCTCTCTCTCTCTCTCTCTGCACTGGTGGTAATGAGACAATGGAAGAGAGGCTACAGAAGCACAAACACATCTTGTATTTCCTTTTGTAAACCGGGTATGTGTATTCCTTTATAATTATGACGTAACACGCAGCCTTTGCTTGATATGAATAAATTAAGCTTCTTGTCTAATCTACTCGTCAAAGCCATTAGGCTGATTATATACAAAAATCCCACATCCTGGTATCAGTGCCATTTACGCTCCACATTCAGAACTCAACTTCATATTTACAGTTTCTCTCACATTGAATTAACTCCCTTCTACTGAAAGCGTTATCCTTCCTGAGTAAGCAGAAATAGAGAGATGTTCGCCTACTGAATAATTCCATTACTTCCATAAACGTGGGGTCGGCAATATTCAGTCAAATCCCTCCGATACCACTGTGGCTCATCATGCACGTCCATACAGCCTGAAATTCAATTTATATTTCTCTACTTATACCGCCAGAAACCTGGTCTGGGAACTACACAAATGCAGATTTGGGGTATTGATCTATTCGACCTTCCATATATGGAATAATATATGATATAGGATTTTCAATTCCAGGTTCTGTAGTCAAGATTTGAGGCTTAATGTCTCATTGAAAGTCTTCGACCCACAGGGATTGTGTGGCTGAGCAAAAAACAGAAAGTGTTTAACCTTAATTACCCATCAGACTTGCTCATCCAAATCACTCCCTTATTTGTTGTTCCCATTTCCCCAAAGTTGCAATGTAAACACAGATTCATATTTATTTAATTGGAACTTTGGAACAAACTTTACTTGAATATCTCATGTACCTTACTAATGATATAATTTTGTGTGTGAGAAAGAAAGAAAGAGAGAGAGAGAGAGTGTGTGTGTGTGTGTGTGTGTGTGTGTGTGTGTGTGTGTGTGTGTGTGCCTGGGTGGTGGATTGATTTGAACCCAGGGGCAGTCGTCCTGGCGTAGACAGAGTCACTCATCTGTTTCTAATGAAGAATAATGCACTGCACTGGACACAGACAAAACACTTGCTCACCACACATACACACAGACACACACAAACATACAACTATGCATAGATGGTGGCGCACACAGACATGCACGTCCCTGTTTGCATGCATGCATGCGTGCACTGATGCACACATACACACACACTCACTACCACACATGCCATTGGCCATGCACAGTGTAGCAAGACCCCTCAGGTCCCATTAACAGTTTGCAGGCTTTAATATCTCACACACAGAGACACACACAAAGGATACGCACAAAAGTACCTACAGAAAGTGTTGCCCGGTTTGTTTCCATGGTTCTCCTTGGTTTATACAAACAAGATAGCTGGATCTTCAGATTCAGATCCTGTTTCAAATCACATCATTCTACAATACGTGTTAACTTTTGTCACATATTGTGCATCTAACAATTCCAGTAACATGGACAGAGCAGTATAATACAGTACTACAGAGCCAGAAATGTCTAAGAATACAAAAGTACTAGAGAACATCTCTGTATCTATAGTTATATAATATTATCAACATAGCTCGACCTTGTCTGTGATGATATGAACATATCTCGACAGACTGACAGCTCCAGCTCTCTAATATCAAAACTCATTAGCAGTATGTTGTCTTGAAATCTCAAAACACATCATACTGTACACGCCTCTCTATTTGCTTTTTGTGTGTGCTGCAAATATTCCTCCAGCAGCAGCCTTGTCTGTGTTGTTGCTGTAATATCTGTTCAGAAGGACGTTTTAATTCGATGGCATTAATGTCATACGACTGCTGCCAGCATCTTCTCACTGTCACGTAAGCTCTGGCAAGCTGAAATGCATTTCTGAAGTGGAGGGTGGGGAGCGTACATTTCTGCATGTCAAATCACAGTGATATAGACGTATACGTTCAGCCTGTGGAGTGGAAGCAGGATGACAGTGATAAAATGAAACGGCAGGGGGAGGTAGACAAGTTAAAGGTGACACATTGTTCCATCCTTCCATGTTGCTACCTCATTTAGGCGTCTATGTAAACATTTGCAATGCTTCCATGTGCAATAAACACACTGATTTACTCTCACTTGATGCAGCACTGCTGTGTACACTGAGTAAAAACAGACCATTACTCATCTCCTATATTAAGGGGACTGTTTGAAATGTTTCTCTGTTTACATAAAGTCAAGGCCAGCCCTTTGGTTCCCTCAATGGAACTTAGTTTTCCTTAAGCATCTTTATTTTATACAATATTTGCTCCTCTACAACCTGACATATTAGGAAAAAGCTGTTTATAAGCCAAAAAGTTGCTGAAATGAGAGGCAGCAGCACAGCAGACAGCCCGCAGCTCCTCCTGGCTCTTCCATGGTTACGTTACCTCAGACTACGTCACAGCTGATTTTATTTGAAGATGAAGGTAATGAGGGGGGTCAGGCATGCTAGGACTTACCAGAGGGTTTTTAGTCAAACATTAAACACTCCGACTGATGAAACAGGCTTATGTCATTCCAGCTAAAGCACGAAAGGAAACTCTTCAGGCAAGTTGTACAGATATGTCTAATGCAGTTTGCCCAAGAGAACAAGAAGAAGAAGATTTGTTCAGTCTGGTTTTGCTCATGGACGTCTGTAAAGTGTCCTCATTTTGTCTCCTTCCTTCTTTTGCCCTGTTTCTCTTTTGTCCTTCAGTCCTGTTTCATTTCTCTCTGCAGAGACATGGAAGAATGAAGCAGGTCTCATGTCATGCAACACACACACTTATACGCTCTCTCTGTTCACACACATGCACAGACACGACAATCAAATGTATGTAATTGTGCATTTTCAACAGACCTCCAGCTCAAACTGCATGTTTTTCCAGACACACACATTTGTAAAGCTTCAGTGTCCTAAGGCTAAGAGACATTATCACACACTACACACACACACACGCAGAGAGAGAGAGAGAGAGAGAGAGAGAGAGAGAGAGAGAGAGAGAGAGAGAGAGAGAGAGAGAGAGAGAGAGAGAGAGAGAGAGTCAGACATTATCTGTGCAATTCCAAGCCCTGTCCATCATGTGGCAGTGTATAGCTTCTTAGCAGCTGCTGTCACAATGAAGCAGAGCCATTCAAAGTGAGCCTAATCCCACACACACTCACACACATGCGCGTGCACACTCACGCTCACGCGCGCCACACACACACACACACACACACACACACACACACACACACACACACACACACACACACACACACACACAAATATGTCTGGTCTTTATCTCTGTGTGCAGCTTGGAGCTTACGGCCTGCCTCCCCCCCTGCCCCCCTCGCGTTTTACTGCTCCTCTCTCTTTGATGCCTCTTTGGAAACACAGGACCTGCTAATGGAGACAAGGAAAACACTCCTCACTACACTGCCTCCTTGTCACTCAGGCCAATTCATTACAGTAATATTTGAAAAAGGAAAAAAGGAAAAGCGATTTGCCGTGTCTCTTTTTCTCTGCATTTGCAAAAAATAAAAAATAAAATCATAAAAGTGTGTGTTTGAGCAAAGCCCTGTGACAAATGTCAAGAAATGACAGAGAATCTAAATGAATTGAATTGATATTTGTAGACTTGTCATGGAGAGGACAGAGACAGAGAGCTGGTTACATGCAGCTGCTACTTTGCTTTCTATCTCTATTTGTGTCTTTGGAGAGAGAATTGTGATTTGATATTGGTGTCATGGGAAATTAGCAAATACATCCAATTTGTGAATCCAGAATCTCACCTGACAAATACATCTCTGGGGATAAAAGGGATGCAGGTGCCACAATGTGAAATCTGTCATCAATCTAGCATCAACTTTTATATTCATCGTTCAGTCTCTCTCTTCAACACACACTCAATTAGTTGTTGGAGATTGCAGATTTGTTCTTATATAATCGGTTTGAAATTGATGAAATGGACTTGTAATATCTCAGAATTGTTAAAAATGCAGATATTACAGTTGCCTATGGACACTGCAAATGCATGTGGATCTTCCCTGCGTCACTCCGTCATTCACATACACAAATAAGTCTATCCCTGTCTTTCCCATGCAGCCACCAACACACACACACACACGCACACACACTCTCTCCCTTGGCGTCACGCACTCATTCCATGATCCTTACCGTGCAATCAAATTCCTCTTTGTCATACAGATTGACGGCTTGATTTATAGCGTTTTGTTTAACGTTTTGTTCTGCATTTTGAACCCAGAGCTTGGTTGCTAGGGGAAGATGAAACAGTCAGTTATTACCTTTTATGGCTTTATTTCTCCTCAACAATGCTGTCATCCATGTACTCAATGCAGCACTGTGAATGATGTTTGACTTGAAGAACATGATGGATTTGTTATTATCCAAACGTGATACTGAATGCGTGTTGACAAGGTAAAGAAACCAAATGTTTGCATAGTAATCATACATGCATGGTTACTGCCCAATATAAATGCTTACATGGATAACACAGATTATATTTTATATGTAAATCAACACCACTACCCAACGTGAAGTATCAGTAAGACGTCATGCTGTCAATGTGTGAGGACCGCTGTGTGGTTTGCCGTTTAGAACACGAGCTGTGACATAAAAATGACTTGGAACAAAGGTTATGATCGCTGAAGATAGAAATCTGAGAGGAAATTAAAGTGGTGCAGTGTTCAATTCATAACCAGATGAAGAGCGAAAGGATATTGGTTCTTTTTAAAGGGTTTGGGAGATGTGTGTTCATTTTCAACAATCCAAACTGAATGGCATCACAGACAAAGTCACTGTATGACACTTTTGCTTGAGGGTGGATTTTGTCCTTAATGTCCTGCAATGTCCAGTTGGAAATGAGTCACTGTCTGTCTGACACTGTTGTGCAGTCTGAACAGGAAAGAGAATGAATCAGTGAATAAGCAAAGGACAGTTCCAAGTGCTGCCAGGCAGTTTGTCTGTAACAAAATTAAACATCTCCAGCAGTGACAGTTGTCCTGTAAGTTAGAGCGCTGGTGGCTAAAATTGTGCTCTGACCTTTTTTACTTTTAGGATAATTTATTGGTCATGTTAGGTGGAGGTCAGGGACCGCACAAGCTCGCAGAAGAGGGCAGAGGAAGTGATAGATACAGTATGTTTGGGTTGGGATCTGTATCTAACCATACCCACTCTAAAAGCATTGCACAACTCCTACCTAACAGCAGAAAAAAGACAGTGGCAGGGAGCTTTAAGGTGGAATTGATCTGAAGGGTTGCAGTAATTTTGCAGCTTCTTAAACAATCCTGAAAGGGCCTTTTTGAGTAAAAAAAAAACTTCCAGGGCATGGGGAGATCTGGGGCTTAACCTAGAAACCTGTGCATGACTTCACGATCTACTCACCGAGTGCTATCTATGAAGACCTTCAGACTGACATGATTACAGCACATATAGAGATGTGCAGCATAACATGCATGTGTTATTTACAATTTTCACACAAAATTCTGCTACAATATCTACTGAAAGCCTCTCGCTCTGCCAGTCAGTGTGATACTGTAATCATGTGCTATAGTGCTTAGAATAGAAACCTGCAGCCTCTTGAGTCTCAATGGTGCATGATTATAAACCGTTGGCTTTGCCAATGTATGCTAATGCATTTCGGGTCTGACATTTTGGAAAATATGTTCAGTAATTAACTCTGCCAGTCTGACCTGGCACCAACATCCTCACTGCGATACACTGTGTGGAAGCCATGAGCTTTACTTGATTGTAGTGACATGTATCTAATCTTATAAAGGAATTCATAGCCTTTTTAGCGTAATGATGGGTACCAAAATGCTGGGTATCCTCAATCTGACAAAGCATTCATATAAAATAAATAACTGCAATTTTATGAACATAGCATTATTATAAAGCTGCCATTGGTGACTTTCATTTATGATGGGATCCCATTAATCATGAGGTGTGAGAGGAAAGAAGCAATGAGCTATAAACCATAGGAGGCCATTCAGCCTGAATACCAGGGGAGCTCCTGTCTCTTTCTGGAACAATAACACACATTACTAAATGCTGGGGTTGTATAAGGTAACCTCACACAACAACCACAGGGACTTGTTTGTGTATGTATGTGTGTGTGTGTGTGTGTGTGTGTGTGTGTGTGTGTGTGTGTGTGTGTGTGTGTGTGTGTGTGTGTGTGTGTGTGTGTGTGTGTGTGTGTGTGTGTGTGTGTGTGTGTGTGTGTGTATGTGTGTCTTGTAGGTTTTGTGTGTTGTGGTAACCCATTGGCCCCACTAATACACAAAGGACTTGTTTGAAAGTGATAGATTAATAGCTGGTTACTGCTCAGCCAAGAAAACACTAGAGAGTATACACACAGGGGGGGTGGAAGCCAAAGTTTAGAATTAATGAAACATGAACCAAGAAGGGTAAAGCTTGGAAAAGCAAAGATTTTAAGGTCTAAATTCGATAAAACTGAGCTTGTAACTTATACATTTACCGTACATGTATAAGGTTCTTGCAATGTCTATATCAGTTTTGCATTTCTGTGATTTCTGTCTCACATGAATGTTAAGATCACATAAAACAGACACAAAGTCTGATTTTGAATAGCATCGTTCAAATGATCTTATTTACAACACTCATATTACTTCTCGTCTTATTTGACGTTTTAACACACATCCTCTGTAAAAGAAAATCTAAAAGGAAACAAACACATTGTCCACACATTGTCCACATCATTAAAAATTAGTTTAATCTAAATCCTCCCTGGTGGAAGCACATTTTGTTGTGCCTCAGGGAAGGAATATTATCAAGTTAATGTAAAACTAACATCATTATTCCTGCCAACCAGAACCGTTTCACAGCAGGGAAGCCTGTTCTCAATAACCATTCCAACTGTTTCTCCCTACAGATTAATGAACTCGGTGTCAAGCAGCATTTCATTTCCTTTTGCCTTGAGTAAATTGATAGCCATCATTAATAGATAAACAAACATGGGAACTTGTCTTACATCATTGTTACCTCATTTAGTGCATTCTGGTTATAGTGTATATTAATGTAACTCTATGTTTATGTCAAAATGTTGTACATTTGAATTTGTTGGCTTTGGAAGATAGCGTTTTGTACTGAATGATCCTGTTTAGCAATGACATTTAGATAGCATCTGTATTGATTGCTTATTTATCAATGCATGTATGCGTATTGATAAATAGTCCATTAATGCAACATAATGTTTTTTTGTGAACTGGCCCATTAAGACCTGCCATTGTATATATATGAACATAGAGTGGACACATTTGTAGATGGACAGCATTACATTACTGAGCTGAGATTGAGAACAATTCCAATATGTCCAGACTTAATGTGTGAAGACCAGACAGGTTCGGTTTATATTAAGAATGGATGGATGAATGGTGAGGGATGGAGGGAATGGAGGCTGTGCTCTTATTTGTCTTCCTCTCTTTCCCTCTGTCTGCCCCCTGATTAGTCAGAGGCAGTGAGGCTGGGCAGGGTCCTCTGCCCCACTGGGTGCTGAATCACTGTGACTGAAGACAATCATGATTGATAATAATCACCCACATGTCTTATTTTGGTGGTCTATGTGAAAATTGATGAGTGTGTCAGGAGCCTGTGGAGAATGGTGAGCATGGGGGCAATGTGCTGTTGATCATTAATGAGAAATTCAAGGTGTGGGCCGGTAACTTGGCAACCGAATGATATAACTGAAATCAATCAAAGCCTTCCAAATATGCAGCCACAATGCCTGATTGACAGGGAAATACCTGGAATGTAGCTGTAATTGTCTTACTATGATGATGATATGACTATCAGTTGATTCTTTCCATTACATCACATTACGTCACATAAGCGCATACGCTCGGGGTCCTCACACACACTACCATAGCCTATGATGGACAGCTGTTTTGTGTTGATGGAAAGTGTGATTAATTTCATTAATTTACGTCATTTTAGTGAAAATCCTGAATGTTCTATGGGCTTTGTGAGAACATGAAGGGATTAAGTACATAAGTAAGTAAATAAGTACGCCTTGTTAAGTACAGAAGATCATCTTCCAAATATTTCCGCAGCTGTTTTCTGCAACCAGTTCCGCTAAGCTTGTTTGAATCTCGACTTGTGTTGCATCTACAGTCTAATGGAGCACTACAGGGGGTCCTTCAACTTTGATTTCAACCACTGGAGCAGATTAAGTTATTAATTGTCATCACATGGTTTATACTTTGGTGCTGCACTCACACCTATATATTTGCTCAAAAGAGCATGTTCTGCTCTTGCGTCAGATTAAGTAAAATTTTTCTCACGTCAAGCAAAGCTTTTTGGTGACTAGAAACAGTTCTGAACACAGTCTGGTGTTTGGTGATCTGCTAGTGCTTCCTCTTTAGCCATCTTAGAAACAAGTGCTTTCCTATATGTGACACATTCAGCCCTTTGTGGTCTCTAAGTATTGTAGTTCCTGGCCTAAGGCAAAGGTCCTATTTGAGCCTGGACCATACAGCAGCCTAGAGACAATAGAATAACAGTAATGAGTTGACTGCAGCATGAGATCATTAGCGTTAATGATGCCACTATCTCACTTGCTGTGCCTCAGGCATCGGGAGGTCACATTTACTGATTCCGTGATTGCGTAAATACACTGTATATTGGAAAAATTAATTGACAATTTTGACACTGTTTTAAGATAATGGAAAATGTAACTATCATCCAATGTTTTCCACCCCACGGGGCAAAAACTGTGGAGTCAAACAGATTGGAGGTATACAGGGGTCTGAACATAACAGTGCTGTAATTGTTTTCTCCAGTGAGACCAAAATGTTTTCGCAGAACTGCATTTGTTTGAGCAATATATTCTTCATAAGTATGCATCCATTTCCTAACTGGGCAGACTCTCGACATGCTCTCATGCCAAACTCTAAATGTACTGTATATTCAGTAAACTGCAGAATCATAATTCAGTATCCAATCATGTACAGTAGCTATGTGACTTACACACATTTTCGTCTGTACCATCATCATCCAAACATCCTTTACTTTATCTACAATGTGTCTAGTTTTCTGACAAGATCACCGACTGTATCTACTGTATGTCAGCACAGCCATTACTCGGGCAACCGCAATGACATTTCTCTAGCTTCACACATTTAGGCCATTTGAGGATCTGGGGGCTTTGCCGTCTTCAGAAACGCTTTGAAATGGAGGAAAGGGCTTCTGTCAGCTCACAGTTGGGCAGAACTCCAATCATGTTCTTTGGATTAGAGAGTAAGTAGATCTTTCCTGGGTGCACTGTAACAGACTGCTATAGGGTGTAGTTGCACACACCCTACACACAACTATCATTTTATTTCTGCTCAAGCGCTGTGTTTGTAATCAAAGCAAGCCTGCAATTGCAAATCTCATTGTGCTGTAAAGTGCTCAGCCAGAGGAAATGTTCAGAGTAACAACAGAGTTGTTGTCTTTCTCTAAATATAGGGCTGATAGCATGTAGAGTCCCTTGTCGCGGTGTTCTGCAACAATAAAAAACAATTGGTTGAATTCGGATGTGTTGCTGTTTGAGAGGAAATGAGAGAAATGGAAAGAGAAAGAAGTAGAAATGGCAGCCTGAGCAACAACACGGGGCAGGCCTAAAGGAAATGCAGCAGAGTTAGACAGCTATGGGTGCAGACAGAAATCATGGGGGAGGGTTGACACAGCTACAGGCTTTAATGAAATACCAATATCTTCTTAGCTAATTTCAGCGTATTCGATTTGAGGGGGGATGCAGCAGCACGAAAAGCCTCAAGCAGTGCAAATGTAATAACAAACTGGAAAATCAGCGTCTTCTCACAGCTTACCATTGAGAATCTGACAGTCAATTGAGCAACGCTGTTATTTTGTATCTGTTCTCTGCTTGCGTTGTAATGAGACAGTAATGATTTCATCTCCAATAAAAGTGACTGTTTTTCCTTGTAATTTAAAGCCTTGAAATGAGACATTTGACACACCTTGGCTGTGAACACGAAACGGCGAGACAGGCAGAGAACTTGGGGAGTTTTGGAGCAGTAGGCCTCTGATATCTTCTAACACAGCTTCTCTGTATGCATGCAGTGGAGTCAGGATTTCTCCTTCAGCAGATACAGCAACAGCAGATGAAGAGGAGGAGGAAGAAGGCATAGTAATGCAGACCAGCATAGCATAAAGGCATCATGGATCATCAGTTCCCAACGCCGCCAGGCCTTGTCCTTTTCTCCTAGCACCACTCAGGGCATTCACTAACTTTATAAAAGGGCCCATGGATTAATTCCTCCAGCCCCCCAGTGCCCACTGCACTATGGAATGCACTAAATGCTAAAGACTGAATACTATCTGAGCTTTCTTTTCAAATACCCTTCGCCTTCAGCTCCTCTTGTGTTATGCCTCAGCACACAGAGAGCCCTGAGAGCCTTACAAACTGTGACACAGTGACACAGAGATTATAAAAGAGGGGTTTCTGTACGGGAGATGATAGTTGCATAAAGGATTTAACATGGTTGAAATGTTGATTTTTCTGGAAACAGTCAGTGTAAATTTGCTATATATAGAAGATAAGAGCTGCTGAGAGTTGGTTTGATGCCATCAAACGCTGTAAGCTTTTTTCTAGAGCTGCACCCATTACACAACTAAATAGGGGAACACAAATCCACATTAATGCCATGATGAATTGCAAAAGGCAGAATTGCAGCTACAGGAAAAATGTCCTTGTCCTCCATTCAGGACATAATAAAGCCAGTGTCTTTCTAAATAGAGAGTATAGTGAAGTGACAATTTAGATGAAATTTAAATTCATTTTCAAAATGCTCAGGGAAAATTGACCATTGGGAGATGTTTGGATGGGCTCAGGAAATTATATTGTAAATAAATAAATTGCATATTAGAGAAAAAGAAGGATGGAATGTTACCTTTCACTCAACACACACATACACACACAAACTTGTATTGTTATTCTTAGGAGGACATTGAAGGTTGCTAACCTTGTGGAGACCCCATCTTGTCTCCACATGCGTCTTTGTGACCAGATTTTAGTCTTCAATATGAAACCAATACACACACATACACACACACGTCAGAGAGGTAATTTGCTGCAATCACAGCGGCAGCTTTTGTGGTGGGGGCAGGGCAGGGTGGAGATGGGACTGAAGCGTTTCCATTCAACCTCACACTATGACTCCTAATTGCCAGGCTGTTACTGACCTTGAACCTTGCAATGGCCCCTGTAATTTATTTGGGGCCTTTCAGCCAACTGCTGGACTACAACATGGGGAAATTAGAAGACAGCAAGAGAATGAGCAGTTCTGCTTACTGAAGAGCAACCAAATACAAAAGGAAAAAACAGAGGGCATATCTGTGAAGCGACTTATTTGGTTCACATGTGAATGACCACAGCGAACGTCCGTGCTGTCTTGGTTACACTGTGAAATTGGATGCTCAACGACGTGTCGCACCTGACAGTGTGACATTCACTTTGACTTGACCCTTAAGGAAACAAAGCAAGCAGCATTTTGTTTTCTCAGTATCAAGGATTATACCACACTGACCTCTTATAACCTCATTATCACTGAGATCACTGTTTCATTAGATCTCATTGGTCACCTTTGAGATATGATCGCGACCAAATCAGCTGTTTGTTGCTGGTGCTGTCTGTAACATCCTTGCTGTTATGCATGAATGAGTCCAGTTTTCAGCCTTAATTCCCCAGCCGGGCAGGGCGGAGCCTACACAGCCTATTCCAGCAGAATAGTACCCAGTGACCTCTAACGTGACCTCTATTTCAACCAATGTCCACAGCCAAATCAAACACTCTTGTTTGTAATCAACAGCAAAAGCCGTCCATACTGGGAGCCAACCCAGCATGTCATGATGCCCTTTGTGACAATTTATATACACTGAATATGACACTGGCACGCTCTTTGCTCCTCTCACACTTTTCATTCTGTCTAGCCCTGAGTGCTATGCAGCCCAATTCAAGCCCAAATGTGTTAACTTACATACTTACATTATGTCAGAGATATGCAGGCCTCCTTCCTCCTTCCAGGTGTCACCATCCAGAGATTTCCCACAGAGCTCAGGCAGCAGCGTACCCAGTGCTTACTGTTCCTGACACACTACAGTGAACCGAATGGTCTCATGCTTGTCTTAATGCCTTTTATCTCCATATCCTGTAGTTGTTCAGTATGCCAAATGGTATTCATATGTCAGAGTCCTTTTGGTTTCTCTTTGAATGCTCTGTGTGTTGATATTTATTGGTAGTCTGTTAATAGTTAACTGTCTGCCCAACTGTTTATAGCTGCTTGAAAGTGTATTGTCTAACACTGAAAGTCAAACCAAGTCTACATATCTGGCTTCCGCTCTGCTAGCTGTGGATTCTTCCAACTTGCCCTGACCTATCGGCATATTGTCAAGACAGCTGCCAACAAGATTGGAAACCCACATCTGCCTGTCATGATCAACGAGGTTGGTAAAGCAGTGGGGAATCAGACAGCGCAAATGCTTGAGCTGAAACGTACAATGGAGAACATCGTGGTGGAATTGGCTGCTTTGCAAAGGATGATGAAAACCTGAGGACCATCAAATTAAATAAAATTGTAAGAATTGGCTGACTATGAATTGGCTGGACTCTGAGCAACAGATTGGAATGCGCTGCTCTCCCCTAACCCAAACATCTCAACCTTATCAGACGGCGAAGGTCATCTGCCCCCCTTTCCTCCAGTAGAACTCACTGCTGACGGAGTCCAAACTATCTCCCTCATTCTTTCGCCAGCCCCTCTACACACTCTATCTGTTGTTGCCTTGTGAATGGAGCCAGTCTCTGGGACCAAGGCCACTACGGACTGCACACACACCACCAAAGACTCACTGATAACAACCCACCTGCACACACACGCACGCTGCCCCTCAACTGTATATTACCATGTGTTTACACTGTTACGACCATATTGTCTTTGATTTCTTTCCCTTGTCCCTTGTTCCCTAATTTTTTCTAAATTTAGCGTACATAGACAACCAAATGTATATGTGCTGGTGTATAATTATGAAGTGTGCCATTATTACGCTCAACTTGTAATAATTGTGGATGATTTTCACTTACTGAATGGTGTGAAAACGGCATTTCATCAGCTTGTACCCGTACTTGCTCTTGACAATAAAGTTGAATCTAATCTAATCTAATCTAATCTAATCTAAAATGAAGTCAGATATTTTTTTTTGGCTGAGCAAACAAAAGCCAAAGCTGGATTACAATATTATGTAGGAATAAATAAAAAAGAAACCACAGATGATTTCGGTCAATTTGGCAAAGCTGGAACAATTTGGCACAAAGCCCCGCCCCCTTTCCCACTCTTTGTCCTTTGATCCGCCTGTATGTTGGAAGAGCTGGCATTAGCACAGATCAGTAGAGATCGGACAAGGTCATTGTTTTGCAAGTAACAAGTACGTCTCAAGTCTTTGCACTGAATTCTATACCCAAGTCAAGACCCAAGTCCCAAGTCAAGTCAATTCAAAGTCAAAGTTATGGTATTAATTAAGTCATTAACGCATCATGCATGATATACAGCATGTAAACAAATCCTACAAATTGACTGTCCCTCTGTGTTATATAATGTCAAATAAAGTCATATGTCAAATGAACACAATATGTATTTGCCCTTTCAGTACTATGGCTCACTAGAATATTCATTCTGCTATGCAAACCTTTCCTAAACCTGCCTGTCCATATATTAGAAAGTCCAAAATGTTGAACAATCGCTGAAATCTTTTTTTATATTGCTCTCTTCAAACTTGATCCAAACCCTGCGATGGATCCCAGATGGGATGAAACTGTCTTTCCATGTTTCTCCCGAGCTCATTACAGTGATAACTCAAGTATATTTCATACATTTGTCAAGGTAGTTCAACAAAATATACCTGTGCCATTCATCTCCGTGGGAGAAATAAAGCAGAGGTCATTACATAGGAGAACCATCTCACTGTGCAATTGTACCGCTGTCATGTGACGTTACAAATAGGAACAAGAGACAAAATGGTTCACAATGCTTCTGCTTGGTTGTCATGGAACATCTAGCAATGTCTCCATCGCCCACAGGCTTGCTGCTCTCTCTCTCTCTCTCTCTCTCTCTCTCTCTCTCTCTCTCTCTCTGTTTCTCTCCCTTGATCACTTTTTCACTCTAGCTTTCTCCCTCTTGCCCTCCCTTTCCCTATTTCCCCCTCTTTTCTCCCTCTCTCGCCTTGGCTGAGATAAATAGGAGGTATTTAACTCTGATGTGAGAACATAATGTCTCTTGCTCAGTAAAAACTACATTTGTCAGTGCCACAGTGCTTTTTGCTCAGGGTAATTGTGCTCTATTGTCTTGCAAGGCTGCCTGGAGATATTCCTGCTGCAGCGAAGGAAGAGAGGTCGGTGGGAGAGGAGAGATTTGTGCCATGTGGAAATGAAAAGAATGTGTTGTTGAAGTATGTGACACATGCGGTGGCCGGTATGATTAATTGTGCCATTAGCAAGTGCAACTGGTCCCACACTATTTGTGTCATGGCTCCCCCAGATCATTAAAGATCTGGAACTTGCTTTTGGAATTCAGGCTCAAACACATTTTTATTTTGGGAGCTTTTAGGAAGGAGAAACAAATTAAATCTGGGACATATTTAATGAAAATAATGAAAATATCAGCCTGTCCCACAATAACACAGCCTTCACTACATTATATTGTGTTTCTGTATCCATTATGTATTCCTCTGAAATTGTTTATAATTTAACCATGCGTTATGGTACTCACACACTCTTTACTCACACATGCACATTGTTATTATGACGACACAAAAATAAATACTCACCAATCTCAAAATGTTGATGCAATGGAGAAAAAGAAATCTGAAAAGGACAAGGTGGTTCATCCATCCATCATCTATCCATCCACCCAATGAATACTATGGCCTTTTGCTGTTTAAAATTAAAGTTTGTTCTCACAGTTTGCCTTCATACCCTGTTGAATAAGGCCTACTGTATATGGTTGATGTGAATATAGGTCACACTAACAAAACATACGTTTCTTTCAAGTTTTCAACTTAATATAACTTTCATGAAGAACTTTGAAACTTCTGAGTAAACTTTTGCATGAACATTTGCATTCCAAAAATAGCCTGTCCAGCTGGGTTCCTGTCAGGCTGCAGTAAAGTACACCCTGTGTAATCAGGGCTGAGTTGATGGCCTCGCCTCATGGCAAGACTTGTAGAAGTGCCAAGTGGGAAATAAAGTGCTAACCTTTCAAACTACAATCAGAGGTGCTAAAAACTGTAACATGTATAAAGGTACATTGTACCCATAGTCCAGGTCAGCTTATCATCATCAACCTGTACAACACAATACGCAAATGCAGCACTCATACAGTGAATCATTAGAGCACAATGAAAGGGTGCTCGTGCTGTGCACAGAGAGAAACCTTTGATTAGTTTCACACCGGGTTTTCCCTGCAGGTTCTGCTGGATTTATTCAGATCTCCCATGTGTATTTCCATTATATTGCTACGGAAGCAAGATATGCTCCCATGAAATACAGCAAATTTGATCCTAAATTTAAGAATAAATTTTTACGTTTTACCTTATTTATGTTAGGAGACATAGCAGTGTTTTATCATCAAAGTAGCAGTTAATGAAGAATTACTTTATATTAATCACAATAGTGCAGATGAATAACCAGTTCTTTGAAGCTGGCCTTCCCAATCCAAATAAGGAATTAAATTATTTATTTATTCTTATGCGACAACAAAATTTAAATTGCTCTACCCTTCTGTGTTGTTGTACAGGTTAATTTCTTTCTTCCTGCTGTGTCCCTGGAAGCAAATATTTAGACATGTAGATGTGAACCAAAGTGCATTCAGGTTGTGAAGCATCTCTTTGTGTCCAGAGCTCACCACCTTCCCAAGCCTCCCAGTCATTCAAATGGTAAACCAGCGGAGCCAACTCTTAATTCATTGGGCAGCATTAGCAGTCCTGTCCAGCCCTCACCACTCCAGTCTGACTCACTGTTTCCCACTATTTTCTCCGAATGGAGAAAAGGAAAGCTTTTACCATGAGAAAAGAGACAGAGAGGAGAGTTAAAGAGCTGGAAGTGGCACACTTAATCTGCAATCTGTCTCTGTCATTTTTATTTGTAGCATTTCCTGTTTGTTTTTTGTTTTTGTTTTTTTTGCAGGGTTCACCTCTGTGTTCCTCCCTCACTGAGATGCAGCTCACCAAGGTGCAGCACAAACATGCCATAACGAAAAGAGGTAGTCCACACATTGTGTATCCTGCTCCCCAAAATAGTTTAAATGTTGCTGTAATAAGAAAATAGAACTGTGCAAGAATTCCAGCGTACCTACACACGCAGATTGCACATTGGGTCTTTTGCATCTTGTCTCCAAATTTAGTTTTTGTCACATCTTGTGTGTATTTCTATACCCTTGGGTAACTTATGCTCCCTCCAAAAACTTGGGCTTGGTGTGCAGAAAGGTGAAGCTGTCATCTTTTGTAGTTTTATGATGGTGTATTCCCTAAAAACAGGAACAAAAGAAGCAAGATTTGCATTTTTTTCTCACTACATCCTACAACGCTGCATTCTTTCCTTTGTAAATGTCTACAGACACGATACTCTGCGCTTTCATGTCCCACATTGTGATGATGGGGTGGAAACAGAGTCTTTAAGAACATCTGTCTGCAAACCTAAAGTGACTGCAGGAGATGTGCGCCTGGCATTTAACACCATGTTGAGCGGTGCAACCCGTGTTAATATCTAACTGCCTCTCACGACATCCACCTAATTACATCCGATTTATTTCAGCACACCCCTTGGCAACGTTAAAATTGAAGCATGAAAGACAAGTGCATGTTATGCTCCGGTAGCTCAGGTTATGGGAAAAAAGGAGAGCAGGAGTGAGAGAGCGGGAGTGAGTGAGAGAGCAGCAAGATGGAATAGTCAAAGTGCAATCAGTCATCTACACATTTGCATAGTAACTATAGCCTTCGTAAGGCCAGTTTAATGCTGTATTATACACGCTAACCTGCATATGAATGTTAAGGGAGACTGTTGTTCGTTGTGTTTTCCGTCCTCGTCATTTCAGTCAGTTTTTGGTATTAATTTCAACATCAAAGAGCCTGAGACGAGTGTAGATTTTAGGAGGAAACATTCTGCTGGGTTACAGTGTGTGTGTGTGTGTGTGTGGTTGTTCATGTGTGTGGATCTGTGATAGAAGTCATAGATTTCTCCTTCTGTATTATATATAGATTGTTACATGCCTCAATAGTTAGATAATACTGAGTGATGGGCTTGCATCTGAACTGTCATGGATGTAATTATACTGTAAATAACGTTTGTCTGTTTGCGTGCATGTGTGTGTGTGTGTATCAGAAGGCTTGACAGCCGAGGGCAGACAGGCATGACATCAGATTTCTTCCTCTCTGCATAAGCAGCATGAGGGAGAGAAGGAGTTGGGGGGTTGGGGGTTGAAATAAGATGCATCCTGAGTTAGACGCTGTGCTGTTGAACAATAAATTCCTGCAACACAGAGAACATTTATTTAATGATACTTTTGTCATCTCTATTTTACAAGACAGCATGCAGAGGTAGATTGAATAACGTGACAAAGGTCGAGAAAGGTACAAGGAATGGAAGCTATGAGAACAAATGCTTCATGTGCTATATCATGACAATTCTATTGACATTGCACTTATATTGCTATAACATTTAATGGAACACATGCAGTAGACTAGAAGGCTTTTGGTGCATTTTGAGCCTCCTTGTATTTGTAATAGTCTTTAGAAAATGGTATCCAATAAGTGATTATTCTTGAGAGAAACCCATTAACATCAGGGCTAAATTACAGGTTGATGATGTGATGGTTCTTCACAAAGAAGCACTAATTGTAACACCATTTCTACCTACTTCAGTTCTACAGTCCTACTCAAAAACAATAATTGTAAAAGACTTAGTGTGGGCAATCAGTACAGCTGGTTATGGGAAAAATGTTCCCTCATTCATAAATGTCACCTTCTTGTCTTTTTTTAGCATTTGCCTTGAAAGAGGTATTACTGGGGTATTTCTTCATTTGCATGTCAGAGAAGCTATTCAGATAAATACAGTAAGACATCCACTCAGTTGATTATTCAGTTCATTTGAATGTTTTCATATGATTGCCCATGATTTCCAGTGGAGCTGCATCTCTTCCAATCTGTGTATCACACACATTAGAGATCAGGTTGAATATGGAAACAACAGAAAGCATTCTAGAGCCGTTTTGCTTTATCCGCGTACAGTACAGTAAGTGTTCAAGTTGATGCAGGGACTTATCGCAGGGAAATGGAGCTCTGCCTCTGCGCCTTCAGCTGTACCGCTGGCACTCCCGCTACATTTGGTGATAAATGTGCCGTGGCAAACGGCCTCAGAGACTTAAAGAGACGGGTTCATTGGTTGTGGCAATGGCATGACAGTGAGTCCACCTGAGAAGGAGAGAGAGGAGAGGAGAGGAGAGGAGAGGAGAGAAGAGAAGAGAAGAGAAGAGAAGAGAAGAGAAGAGAAGAGAAGAGAAGAGAAGAGAAGAGAAGAGAAGAGAAGAGAAGAGAAGAGAAGAGAAGAGAAGAGAAGAGAAGAGAAGAGAAGGTTTTCTTGGGGCTCCTTACCCAGAAATTGTCTCCAGCTGGAAGCCATGCTCTCTGTTTTGTCCCACAGCCTTCTCCATTCATCATGAAAACACACACGCAGGGCTCTGAGGAATGCAGTTTAGGTTGAAGTCATGTGATGCAGCTTCCACAATAAATCCAATAAAAAATCTGTTGCAGTTTGAGTTACACTGTAGCCAACGTAACACTATCCAGGTTAATGTGGTACACATGGGGGACTGGTTTCTATTGTTGAAGATTCTATCGTTGTTCTATTTAACAAAATGTACCATATTTCAGTTTCTATGGTTTGTTGTATAATATGAAGTGTGCAAGTGCTGGGTGAAGTCTGACAACATCTGTTGGTGTACTTGAAGTGATTGGAGCAGTGTGTTCCACCACCTCCCACTGGTGCAATTGTACCCAGTTGAAATGTTGTTGCCTGATGACTTTTGTGTTCATTGAAACACGGTTTGCCACGAGTGGTGCATTCAGCTTCCCTAATGCCTGTGGATGAGGACCCAGAATGGAGTCTTGATCTGGTGCGATTCATATGGAATAATTGTTCTGCCATTTTTGTGCCATTTCAATAAGAAAAACATTTCAGAATCATTACATTTGTTTCATTTGTTTATCATAATTCAAACTTAATCTACTTTGAAGCATCAGAAAACACAAGTCCCTTTCATCAGAGTATTGTTGAGTGTTCCTTCTCCGTGCATTAAAAGACCTCTTGAACTAGTCCTTTGTTTTGATTTTGGGTGAAGGGAGGCCATTTTTGTTGATATTTGGGACACAGCCTGTGCCTTTAAGTGAATTTACTCAAACCATATCCACTGTAACATTGCTCACCACCACGCCGCAATAAGACAAATAATCACTTGGGCACCATTTTAGACAGGGCAAATGGGCATCACAACCCCATGTTGATGTTTATGTGTGTGTGTGTGTGTGTGTGTGTGTGTGTGTGTGTGTGTGTGTGTGTGTGTGTGTGTGTGTGTTCAGACTGGGCTAGGCAGGGTATGCTGTGCAGGCAATTAAAACTGTTCATTAATGCTCTGTTAGACAACTCTCCATCTAATCCCATCATATGTCAGGCAGCGATAAGAGCATTTGCTGTCTGTCTGTCGTTGTGCAGGGGACAGATATCAGGCTATCAGCAGCCTGGTGTGGAGATGAGCTGAGGTGAAGCTGTGAGGGATCACTGCTACTCTGATTCAACTTTTATCCGTGGTCAGTTGTAGAATATGCCAAACACCTACAATTATTACAATAAGTCAAAGTACTTTATTACGATATACTATATAATCTAGCATGATTCATAACATATATTTCATTTAACATATATGGGATTCATTCAATGTTAAATATCATCATTTGAAAGAATTTGAATGTATTATATGGTGTGTCTGATGGCTACAAATGTACAAAGAGTCAGGGAAATAGTTCCCACGTAAACGTTGACATATCTCAAATCATCAATTAGTTCAACACGAATGTCAGCAATTGCAACAATTTGCAGATGGCAATTTAAAGATGCCACCCTGAGCTAAATCATTATTGTTTGAGGTCCTAACACTGACACCACTTACACATAATATGTATGTGGCAACAAGGACTAACACTCATATGTCAAGCTTTTCATCCATCCATCTAAAGGGACACACTGTCTCCCATTGCAGTTAATTGCACTATTACTCTTTTACCCAATCCAACAATGATATTACACACCTTGCAGTATTACAGTTATACAGTATACATGTTGTATTGTTTTTTTCTCGTGCATGTAAGTGCTCATTGATTTTGATGTGGGTGGATGCCGGTGGGAGCTTTGGCCTGGCTGGCAGATTATAATTTCCTCAGTGTGTTTGTTCTTGTGGCCCTGCAGCTGACTACTGAAGTGCAGATACCTCTGCTAGACTGGATGTGTCAGAGCAACTTCGCTCACGTCTGCACAGAGACACTGTGACATCACCACAACTAACACTCTTATACTATCACCGCTTGCTCATATATGCAGTCACAGGCTTACATATATGCACTTGTACAACGTTTTGCATCACATGCATTTCTGCACACAGACTCAAAACCACTCATCACCTCTCCAGTATTCCTGAGGATGTGTCTGTCCAGGTATAAAATCACCTTCTTTCTCTTTCTCCCTCGCTGCCTTTCTCTCTCTACCCCACATACACACTTTATACCTTATTCAGTATTCAATCACTCGGATCAACAATCTTTATTGCTTTTAAATTGTTGCTCCTAAAAAAAACAAAGATGTGCATGCACAAAGACACCTGAGACACAAGGAATTGCGAGCTGAGTGATTTAACATTTCTTTCTTTCATTTCCTTATTATTTGGAACTGCTGCTTCTTCCCATTGTCTCACAATATATATATAACTACATACAAATCAGCATTATAAAAACACATACGTCATATACAAGAGTGAAAAGATGATTTAAGTCAGCCACATTTGCCTTCCACCCCTGCACTCCTTCACACACATTTCTCTATGGTTTGGTGGCAAATGTAGGGTTAGTGGTGCATGACAGCAGGGAGATGGTGCATTGTGTCTTGGAGGCATTGGCAGTGGGTCAGTCCAGATCTAATATCTGTGCTGGCACAGCTACGGTCTCACTATCAGTGCAGGTGACAGGTGGCTCATAATCTGCCAAGACGCATTTGGTCAGATATGATCACATTAGTCAACAGAGAACAAACATCTCTTTTGCTGATGTAGTAAATTCACGATTATTTCAAAACCTGCAATGCAATCCAGAGCATCTGACTGAACAATCAGAGAGCATCTTATGCTAAATAAGGATAAAGTAATTGGCATCCACCATTCGTTATTCAATAATTAATAGAACTGACACTTTCCTTTTAATTTTCAATGTAACATATTATCTTAAATAATAAAACAAATTAAAATGGCATGGACAAAATTACTGATACCCCTTAGATAATAAATAATTGGATAGTAGCAATAAACTGTATGTCTGAGAAGATAAGGAGGAAGGCAATTGCCAAGCATGGTCAAGGTAAAGACTCTAAGAGTATCTCCAAGCAGGTTGATGTCCCTGTTACGATGGTTACTAATATAAGGAAGTTCAAGGTCCATTGGACCATAGCCAACCTCACTGGACCAGAGGACCGAGGCCACAAGAGGAAAATTGACCTCATGTTGAACAGAAGGGCAGAAACAGAAACAGATACAAACTGATCTCCTAGATGAAGGTACAACAGTCTGGTTGCACCATCAGACGCTTTTTTGTGTGCATATTTTGAATATTTTATTTTTATTGGAATAGTACCTTCACTTTAAGCCATGCCTGACTCATATGTAAAATAAATAGATGTATCAGATACCTTCCAATGCGACTGTGATATAAACACAGACCGGAATTTCTTGGACATTCCAATTCAGTCCACCTCTACTTTGTCCACATATGAATGAATCATTATGACACGTTAAAGCAGCAACAAGTGCTCAAATCCTTCCACTCCACTTCAAGATATAATTAAATCACTGTGGTACCTCAGAAGCCACTTGATTTACTTATTTCTGTCTAATTTGCATCTACATGATTTTTCATAGAAAATGCTAAGAGGCTACAAAAAAATTCTGATACAGGCAAAAACAATAACGATAATGACATGATTGAGACTTTATAATCTATAGATCTTTATTTATTTTGCAGATAACATATATGCAATCATGCTTTTTCATATAACACCATCTAAAGACATTTATTATATTTTTTTTTACATAGAATATTTTACATTAGGCCCATGAAACAGCTAGAAATATACAAAACAATATTCTCTGACTAGACATTTCTATTACATTTTTATTATCAGCATAATTATAACTCTATTACTGTTATTGTAACTATATATTTTTTTTTTTTTACAGCTGAGAGAGATATGTGCTTTAGTTTCTGAGATAATAATATTATTGCAGAAAATAGCAAATAATAGAAGTTTTTTTTTTCAACATTTAGACAAAAAAAGAAATCAGGTTGTACGGACATTCACAGATACATGTATTACACAGTCCAGTTTACAACATCATTCAAAGAGAGAAAACTGCAGTATGGTAACTTTATACAAAATCCGTGGAACCCTTTTCATTGCACATTTTCATTAACATATCTATGGAAAGAAAACATAAATAAAAGAGAAAAGGACTGATTCAACCTGATTCCTGTTGCATGTAGCTGCCACAGAAGCATATTTCTTGATCCCTCTTTATCATAATATAATTATCTGTGGAGTTAACTGGCCTATGTCACACAGTCAGAATATACAAACAGTATGTATGTCATATTGCCGAACAGCTTGATATGTAGTTATAGCTTTTAGGAGTAGTTTCAGAGGTGTTGGCCTGTACAGAGTTATGTCCTGCTGAAACAAGATAACAGTACTTTAGACAGCTTAAGGTTCTCTCAAAATCTGATAGTGGAAATGTGCCACAGGACAGAAACGTGGAATCCGTGGCTTCGGCTAAAATGATGAAGTGAGGGCCGTCACAGTTCATAAAATACACCGAAAGATATGAAGCCGGCAAAAAACGCCCATTAGAACAAGGCAACAACTTACGTCAATGTGTCAATTTCAGTGTGTTATATGTTAAATGTTGGGCAACCTCTGTTTTTATGGTCCTACATCATTCTTTGTGCTGGATTTACTGACGTAAAATGGACAGCTTCAATTTTTTTCATTGTATCGTGGTAATATTTGAGAGAATTTGGTCACTTCCACCTTTGTTCCTGAGGAGTGGGTTACTAAACAAATAAACAAGTAAACTGGTATAGTGGTAGCTACTATAGAAATCCATCATACAACCATTGCAGCCTATCCTATGTCAAAGGTTAGAACGTACAGTAGATCTGAATGTGCATTGTGGTGTTGCAACACAAAACTCTCCTTCACCCAAGTGTTTGCCAGGATGTGAGACAATGGCACAAAAAGGAAACACATACTTTAGAAAAATCCCTCTCATTGCTGTGTGCAGTTGACACACACTGAAGTAGCTGGATTCCTGCAGTTCATACATGTTCATTGTGTGTTGTATTAAAAGCAGGCGGTAGCTTACAGATCCAATTTTGTGCTTGTAGGCAGATGATGTGCTTTTCTACCCTGTTGTTCTAAAGTGATTCATGATGATTTGATCTGCGAGTGAAACGTCTTTACCGTATATGATTTTGGTCCTGCTCACTCTCACGTACAAAACATCCTAAAAATGACTCTACAAAAAAGATTCAGACGACATACAATGTTATTGTTCTTTAAAAAACAAAGAAACAGTTTTAACAGTCTCTTGCTATTTAGTCTATGTAAATTATTTTTGCTTTCTTCACAAGTATTCAGTCATGCCAAAAGGAGTTGAATGCTTCGTATTCCATTCTGTGTTTGTGCTTTTCAAAGGTAGCCCAAGACGTGGGTGGTAAACATTTCTGGATAACTGCAGGGGTCCTGCAAGGGGGTGAAAGTCTGACTACATCGACTTTATACATACAAGGAGACTTGGCCTTACCTGTTGCACATTCCCATAAAGTCTTTGCCTTAAATTGATCAGTATTCACTTTCCATTTTACAACTTTCCAACTGCATTTGTTCACCTACTACACTGCATTCAGTTTAATGTATTTATTTCATGTACAAGCAAAATGTATTTAATCTATATATTTCTTTGTACAGTAATAGTTTAATAGATTAATCATTACCTTTAAAGTAGAGCAATATTGCTGAATCACTGTGGGCCTCCAAATTTAAATTATAAATTCAAAATACAGTAATTTTCTGTCACATTTCCTTTTCTAGAAAGACTAGCTTTTGCATAATGAAATTCATAATATCACAACATATCATATCATCAGCTGGGTAGTTTTTTTCCTCATAAGTTTTATAACTCTGCATTATACAAATGAACAAACAGAAAAAAAACCTAAATATTACTCTGTAATCAGGTTGGTCTCACGTGTCCCCAGGAGGTAGGTGAATAAAAGCAGACGTGGAAGTCTGGTGGTCGTTCCCAACCTCGATTACGTTTCTTCTGCGGAGAACGCCAGTCTGGCCATTTAGACAGAGAGACACGCAGAAGCTTCTAGATGTAGGCTTCCTCATTGGCAGGGTTCTGATTCTGGTTTTCAGTCTGCTGGTCGGGGCCATTTTCCTGAGCCTTTGTCAGTACCACAGGTTTGATCATCATCCTCAGACGCTGGGAAGGTGAAGCACAGAGAGAATCAATAACACACAACAAGAAGCCAACAGCTGGAGCCTTTAAAACAACAACAAATAATCAAATTTAGGAATCACTAGTTTTTGTTGTTGCTAGATTCCAAACATTCTATAAAAATTAATCAGGTATACTGTATGTTTTTTGTGAAATATGTTGGACGGGGCCGTGCTGCACAGTCGTCATCCAAATGGAATGTTGGTGAAAGTGAGCGTCAGCCTGGGTGCAGAGCAGTAATCAGCTGGCTGATTGCTACAATTAGACAGTCAGCCATCAGCTGCTGCAGTATTTGACACCTGCACATCGCCTCACACAGCCTCTGTTACACTGCCGGCAATTACAGCGCATTTATTCTCTCAGCGGCAGCTTTAAAAGCGATAGTTATAAAGCTATATGTGTCACTAAGTACCGTGCGTTATTATTCGGGTCAATATAGATGATGACACATCAAAAACACTCTTAATGGCATTATCTGCCACTGATTAGGTTCATCACATCAATACAAATGCTATGCAGCATTCTGGAGCATTCAGATACATGTGATTCATCACTGTTCTGTATTCTATGCCAGTGTATTGCTCCTTTTTTCCGGCACGCCATGTATTTGTTCATTACAAAGGCGTCTGTGACAGGATGTTGCATAGAAAAAGAACACATGGGGTTAAGCTGAGCATTTGAGTATTGACTGTGAAGAGGCTTTTAGCTGCTAAATCATACTTTAATTACCCTGGAATGTTCATTCAAGGAACGTTCAACAACAACTAAATGTGTACAGTTTGTATTGATTCCTCACTTCCCTGCACGCATACATGGTATACATGTTCTCAATGACATCCATGCTGATCATACCTCTTTGTATGTTCCCTTGAGTGTGAGAAACATGTAGACCATGTATCCGGGGATGAGCATCATGGAGGAGAGGGCCATACACCAGCCCACCCCCTGGCCCCATGCTGGAAACACATAATCGCCCAATTTGAGGGGAACCATCTGCACAGCACTGAAGATGAACACCCCCTGAAAGAGAGAAGAGAGACAGACCGGGACATTTCAGCATCTTTGTCATCTCTGACCTGCAGAGTTGCACGGTGTCAAACATTTTATTCTCTACCTTAATTTCTCTTATGCAGCAATGAAGAAGTGATACCAGGCAAATCTTTTTCTTTTCCAATCCATCCATGTTGCACAACGATGACACTTACCCCCACAATCAGCGGAGTGAAGACGACCCAGCAGGCCTTCCACCAGAGACAGGGCCTATGACCAACCATTTCCTCAATGTTGTCCAAGAATTTATCCACACCTGAAAGAAATGATTCACACCGTAAGATTTAGCCGACAAAGTGTGTTGATGGCTGAATATCATTTCTGTTATGTAGGGTTGCTAATTAAAGCAAATCTGACTTTAGACATTAGCTCCCAGAAGGATAAACTCTATAAAAGTCGACTGTTCTCAGGGAAAGAAACAACCTCCTAGAATGGTCAAAGTGCTTAGAGGATTACTGTGACATAAGCGTGGCTCACCATAGAACCATGAAATTGAAATGCACTCAAAGAAGACCAGGAAGAGCAGAGACATTCCGCTAGCTGAGTAGTAGTCAAAAAGCTTGAACACATACAGCCCACCCTGCAAAAGGAGAGGACAGTGAGGGGAAAACACAGATAAAGAGAAGAATTAAAGAAGAAACAGAGGAGAAGCAATTATACAATAGTGTGGAAAGTACTCTGCACCACTTGTCTAATGGAATCACATCAGTTGAGAGCACTGGTGGCCATGTCTGCTAAGAGTTAGTGACATCTCATTGGTCAGGATGCGACCGGTGGCGAAATTTCTCGTGGGAACAGTTTGTATTTCTGTGGATAGGCGGCGTAGACGAGGCCAACACAGCTCAGGCACCAGGAAACACCCCTGTCAAGTCACGTCACGTATATTTATATATCGCCCAATATCACACACCCGTCTGTCTGTCCACGGATGCTGGGATCATTAGGGAGACCTGCTGCACCAGACCAGATGAGCACCCACTATCTGGGTGAAGCTTATATATTTTACACACTGCCCAGAGCGGCGATTAAGATAACTGCCTCAGTGTAACGCGGCTGTCTGTGCATGCATGCATGACACGTATCCACTGTGGCAGAAGTGGAGGAAGAATTCAGGGACTCTTCAAGTGTCACCGACGAACTTGACCTTGGCCTGCAGGGATTTAGTCATTTTTAGCTCTCCAGCAGACACACGCAGAGGGGTCTCGACCTACTGCGTACTGAAGTTTGGTTTGCTAACTTTCTCAGTTCAGACAGACACAAAACTAAAACCTTTCTCTTCACCTTTCTGTGTCACATGCCAGAGGACCCTAACCAACATAACAACATTTAAAGCTCACTGTTGACATGCTGCGTTATGAAATAAAATATTGGCAAACTGTGTGGAAAATATAATCCTCTGGTAACATGTTAGCATGTTAGCATGCCAGTTAAGTTTGCAGGACAGAGCAACAACAATTATGATGCACAGACTATCCATTAGTTCCTCGTGGCCCATGGGTTAATGTTGTAGAATGTATAGATATAATCCGGTATTATAGCAAAAGTTACTAAAAGAAACCTTGTGGACCTTTAATTAAATCCCAAATGGATTTCAAATTGATTAAATATACTGAAATGGGATTAAAAGGTTATAGTGCATGTGCACTCTTGGGAAATTTGACCTCATCAGGGAGGATGCAGTCAATACGTTGCGGCTCTAAATAATGGTAAACAATGAACCACAAGAAATCACTCCCAAACCTCTGCCAAGGCCGAACATTCTATTCTATCTGTGAATGCAAAATTTGTGACCACCAGATCCAGATCATTGTCTGGATCCACACCAGATGTCAGGTATCGATAGCTTACCACAGGACACACATGCCTGGTGTGTTTTCTATGAAGTTTGATGTATTAGTTTTTAAGAAATTAGCAAAAAATGTCAAATCAAACCCTCCAATTTTGTTATACAACCCTGAATCAAGATTAAGATCTGCTACAAAACTGAATCAATTGTTCCTTGGCCCAAGATCAACATCTCCACAAAATCCCACAAATCTGTCAATACCCTTTTGAGATATCCTGCTAACACAGACAAACAAACAAATGCGCAACTTGCCAACTTGCACGTCAGGAGCAGGTTGGGGTTCAGTGTCTTGGCCAACAACATACAACTACAAGCTCATTTGACACATGCAAGACTGGTTCTTGTTTGGACTGTACAGAACTGGCTAAGTTAACATACATCAGAGTAAATGTTACCAAAGATTACTAGGCCATCAGCTCAGGTGATACCGCAAACAGATAAGATATAAAAAGATACTCGTGGAATACCGCGTATTACACTGAGAAAAGAATGCACTTACCTGTGTGATGTTGGACAGTCCAATAATGTATGACACAAAGCAGACGACCGCAATGAAGATCTCTCGTCGTTTTCGGAGAACCAGAGGGAATTCATCAACCAGTGCAGTGATGAAGCCTTCCACAGTGCAGAACTGGAGAGATGGCAGACTCATGTCAACAACACTAGAACACTAAAAACTGTTCCAAAGTGAAATGTACTTTAAGGTCACAAGCCAAGAGATACATCATGTAAAACTAAGCTGACCTGACCGCTGAAAAATACATTAAAGCTAATATGATGTCCAGCACATCAGACAGAACTTGACTGTGTGCTGTAGGTGACCAATCATGAGTCAAACTAAACCATCATAATCCTACAACTGAGACGGATTCACTTGCTCATCTTTACCTGGCTGTCAATTCCCAGCATCAGCAGCATGGAGAAAAAGAGGATGGCCCACAGAGGAGAGATAGGCAGCTGGGTGACGGCCTCAGGATACGCCAAAAAGGCCAGACCAGGCCCTAACAAAAGACAAATGGGATAAATAGGCCCCCATGGAATTTGCATTTGGATACTAATGAATGGCTTGAATGGTAATGATATAGAATTTGTTGTCAACATATGTCAACATCGCAGAAATAAAACAGTAACATCAAGTAGACCTACAGAACTCTACTTTGAAATAAGAGCTCCATGAAAATCAAAGAAAGATGTGATGTGAATGCGTTTGAACATTCACTGTCAACCATGATCAGAGTGATTTGTGAACTGTGACTGTTGCAAAATTGCCAAGCATTCTCCCTTTCTTTTCAAAACAGAAATTGGAAATTGACACAATCCTACCGCCCTCTGACTGAAAGGACAGCGCTCGTTGTATCTGGTGGTTTCTCGGGCTAATTCTGGTATCTATTGGAAGCACCTATTGTCACCAATGAGTATCAACATTGATTGCAATTACCTGAGGCTGCCACATCAGCAATGGGTCTTTTTGTCACATTGGCCATGAATCCCACAATAGAGAAGATGACAAAGCCAGCAAACATGCTGGTGAAGGAGTTGATGCAGCAGACAATGACAGAATCTCTGTAGGGGAGACAAAGCATGAGGCAGCCATTGTTACGCCTGTATCAATTCCTTATCAACTCGTCACACATTGTGGGGGGAGGGGACGCTGGCAAGCCATTTTCCCTTCTGTAGTAGCTGCAGCTGAACACATTTATATTCAAATGTTCACTTCTAAAATGGCAGAGGGGAACTGGCAGCTTGAAAATAGATTTAATCACTGACCACCACCTTATCCATGTACCTGTGTAAGTAAGAGTGTAAGAACAGAAGCCAGAGCCACGAATAGTCCCAAAACAGATGGTGCAGTAAACCAGACAAATGACACACATTTAATATTCAGTCCACCCAAACTAGGAAAAAGGATGTATGAATGGCCAGTGTAGTAGCAGTAGTTTGCTGAATCAGCTATTGCCTACCTGTATACATTGTTTTTGAAGGGATTGTAGCTACCAAGAGCAATCAGAGAACCTAAGCCTAGGCCATAGGAGAAGAAGATCTGAGTGGCAGCATCCAGCCACACCTGAGACACACAGAGTAGAAGGTTTGAATGATTAGGTACAAGCTTTTATCATTCATTCCTACACAATATAATAGGTGTTAGGCTTTGCTGGACATGTATGATGTTCTATCAGTCTATGTGAGACATCTTTTGTGAATGCTGGTGTTATGAAGAAGAAGAGCATCTTCAGCAGTCATTACTGGAGCCTATAACCTTGGCAAAGCCTGTAGACACCATAAAGTTGCGTGGTTCGGTAGGTTTTTCTCTCAATAGCTTTCGTTTTGGATATCAGAGAACGCACCTCAGACTCTGTAAGTTTGTCGAAGTTTGGAGTGATGTAGAAGAGGATCCCATCAATGGCACCAGGTAGACTAATGCCACGACAAAACAGGATAAAGAGCATGACGTACGGGTATGTGGCGGAGAAGTAGACCACCTGGATGCGAGGAAGAAAACAGAAAATGGCCATGGTGACTGAAGTAGCAAACTTCACAACACATCAGTCCACTCAGCTCAACGGTGCACTTGAACGCTACTTTCTTGTAAGATTACCCTGCGAGGCAACAGACATGAAAGGTTCGACATGAAAGGTTCTTCACCCTATCATGAGGAGTGTTGCAGCGCTGTGCCACCATGCCCAGGGCACAGCACAGTGACCTACTCCGCCACTCCCTGCAGGCCAGATGACCCCGGAACGGCTCGCTCCAGCACACTTGCACTGCTCTAATTCCTTCCCTTATCTGAACTTGCTTTGCACTGTGAAACCGCAGCTCAGCACATTCACTGGGTACTGATTAACCTCGAAAGATATAGCTTGCAAATACACTAAACTAAGATTTTAGGGATGAAGTCACCAAAAATTTGAAGTTTTAAAAAGCAAGCTGCTGTGCTTTATGTAGTTTTGTAGTCCATATTAGATCTGATATGATTCTGTACAGCTAGAGCACTTGTTGCCCCCTTAAAGAAGCCTTATACACATTTTACACAAGTGAAATCATTTCAAGGTGGATTTATTCCCCCTTCTGTTTGACTTTTCTCCTCAGTCCTCTCTCATATACTTACTTTACCAGTCCAGCTGACCCCTTTCCAGATGCAGAAGTACACCAGCACCCATGCAATGGCCAGCGTAATGGCCAGCGGAGCCCTGACCTCCCCGGGCTTCTCCAGACCATCCGTCATCTGGAGCATGTTACGTCTGCAGGGGTGAGTGAAGTCCTGTTACTGCACCATACAAATGCAAACTGACATGCAGAGATGCATACACACTTAAAAAAAAGTATCCCTGCCATTGTTTACTCACTCCCCAAATTGTGCCCTTTTATGAATTTTAAGATTAAGATTTTGGGGGGTAATTGACTGTATTGGACTTTACATCCAAACTTCATTATGCACAGCGGGTAAGAAGGCCATCATGTCCAGCTAAACTGCAGAGGCCTTGTGATCTGCCTTGTGATCTGCCCATAACAGACTCTATACACGTCCAGCTTACTCCCAGAACTCCACCACGGCACTGGTGAGGTTTGCGGTGTCTGCGATGCTGTAGTTGGTGTAGCAGCGATCTGTGTTCCAGGGATTGCCACAAGTCCTCCATGGCAGCTCCTAAAAATGAGACAAAACAAGACAAAACAAAACATCACAAAGACTCACACAGACTCACACAGACTCACACAGACACCCTTTTCCCTTGGACGACTCTCCCACTGCCATGTCCCATTTTCTCTCTGGCTGTCAAGCAGCCAAGTCCGATCCTCATCGGAACATCGAGATTTCATGCTTCTCTCAGAGCAGTGAATGTCCCATCGCCAAATGCATTTATCAATACCTTGTGTAAGACACTAATTATGTGGGAAAGGAAGTAATAAATGCCATAGCCTGTTAATGGCTCTGCTCTCTTATGTAAGGGCCACTGGCAGAGAGAACTTACCATATAAGTGAAAAGGGTCAGTATGTAACAATCTAACCTGCACTATGCTTTGCTCTGATGTCAAGAGGCACAAAATGTGTTGGTTGAAATGGAGACGTGTGCATGTTTTTCCCGTCTATCACTTATACTAATATACCGTTTCGGGGGGTAATATTTGATTTAAAAGACGTATATACTCACAGTGGTGAATGAGTTGTACAGGTAATAAAGAGCCCAGGAAATGATTACAATGTAATAGATATTGAGCCAGAAGGACAGCACAGCAGCAGCCAGGCCCACACCTACAGCAATATAGGATAGTATAGATGTTATGATCTTTATGTGAAGGTTGCATGAAGGATAAACACTCACTGTGCTTTATGGAATAACAGGAAATTCAAATGTGTTCATTAACATTGACGTGAAAGTGTGTTTTACCTTTGAACATAGGGGCCAGTTTCCACACACCAAGCCCCCCAATAGAGGTGTACTGACCCAGAGCCGTCTCCAATAAGAACAGGGGCATACCAGCAAATATGAGGGTCAAAAAGTAGGGAATCAAGAAGGCCCCTGAGGTGAGAAGCAAAGGTGTATAAGTGAAAAGGAACCATAAAGTATAAACATTCAAGGTATTCCTCAAGATATTTGATAAACGGTGTAATAGGTTTCACGTCGCATCAGGTCTCGGCGCAGGGAGGCATCTGTGCGCAATTACGCACGACTACTATAGAGGAAATACATTGGAGATCTATTTAGATTAAAGCCCCCCGGGATCAAAATTGTGCAAGATTGAATGTCACAATCTCCGACCTCCATTTTGGCCGCTGGATAAAGTGAGAGGGGTAAAAAAAAATGCCAAGAATTCCTCATTACCTCCTCCGTTTTTCCCACACAAATAAGGAAATCTCCAGACATTCCCAAGTCCGATAGCGTATCCGACACACGAGAGAAGAAAGTCAAATTTCCCAGCCCAGGTTTCTCTCTCCGGAATCTCCTTTTTCGTCTTCTGGACTTTCACCACCAAGGTTTTGGGCTTGTCATTTGGCGTGGTGGTGGTGCTGGGGGGCGCTTCAGTCACCGTCTCCGTTAAGACGTGACCGTCCGAGGCTTTGGTGCCGTTGGTGGCCATGGTCCTCTCTGGATGTCCTGACCAGTGGAGGGTTTAGGTGTGTGTGTGTCGGAGTGACAGACAGGCAGCAGCTTCTCCAGCAGCTCCCAAATTACGCCGAGAGTAGACGAACACTTTAGGGGGGCGACGAGGAGCGCAAGCAGATTCACCTCAGCAGCGCACAAGCGAGCCTACAAAACAAGACATAAAAATGTAAAAAAAAATGCTTTAATAAAGTGTAAGAAATAAAAAATGCATGCAAATTGAATGCAAATTTTGTTGAAGGATTTCCGTCACTGACAAAGAAAATTTAGTAACGCTTTATATCTAGATAAATACGCTAAATTTTGTGGGCAAATGATTTTTGTTGTTGTTGCAGTGCTGACAAATTATGAATAATTATTCTTTATTACACACGCATGCCATTTCATTTGCATGACATTTCTTCAGGGGTCAAGGGATAAGAAATGCGCCTTGGTCCGTGAAGCCCACGGGATCCGGTAGGCTCCTCATGCAATAGGAGCGATTTAATAGCCCGGAGTGTCCGCGTGTGAGCAGAGATGTGGAGCTGCTTTTGTCCCTGATTTATTAGGCTCCAAATTCAATGGCCCTCTGCTCCCCGCTCCGGCACAAGAGGAGCGCAATTAAAGACATTCAGGAGTCAGTGGCGACTTTAATGACTAATGAATCACCTGGAGAGGCTAATAAGTCACAGCCTGGATTATGTGTAAATATGCAAAATGGAAATAACAGTAACACTTAACGATTCAAACATAAATTTAGACTCTAATATCTGTGGTTAGTATAATTATAACATGCTAAACCAGTGCATGCAGTTTTGCGCGAAAAATAAAGGGTATGTCTTATTTATTTTCATTCATTACGACTTTTGAAATGAAAATAAACGGACGTAAAAACGCACCGTGACCGTCTGTGCGTAATTGCGCGGAGTAGCATATTAGAATTGCACGGTGAGTGTTATAAATATATATACTTAATATATTCCGCACACATTTCTAAGACGCCTTTGATCTCAAAATCGTTAAAAATATTGCGGAAATCCCTTAATAAAAGGTTTATTTATCTTTTACCTAAAGAAACCCCGCGCGTCAAATTGAAACAACAAAGACACACGAGCTCGTGTAGATTAAGTCACGTTAAATCTTGGCATTTTAAAATGTAAAGGGTAAAATATGCTTATTATTGTAATCAAAACTAATGGATTCCAGCGCATCCATGCAAAATAGCTCAGCGCTCCTCTTCTCCTAACAAGAACAAATACATTTTATCCACATGATACTCACCGCAAAGTCCTTCCCCCTTGTCACTGTTTCCCCCCGGACGGCAAAATCCGAATCAAACAAAAGTAACTTCCTTCGCCGTTTTAAAGATGAAAACCAAAGTGGAAGTTTGCGTCCGACGCCAGCGCGTAAAGAAGCGCCCCAGCAGCAGCAGCAGGAGGATGAGGAGACTGTGTGTGAGTGTGTGTGAGGTGCTGTCCTCAGAGGAGTGGTGCTGAAAGAGAGGAGGGGAGAGAGAGAGAGACAAGACGGGGAAAGGAGCTGCCGCCGTCTGAGCTGGAGCGAGCAGGCAGGGACGTAACATGGAGCGCAGGGTCCTCAAGCTCAAGCTCTCATCTACATAGCGTCAATGTCACCGCAAAGTCGACCCTCCCCAACTCCAACATGTCCTCCACCCCTGAGATCACAGCGGGTTTGAGAGAGGAGCATCCTCTTGTCTCAAGGTTTTATATCCTTACTGCTGTTTTTTTTTACATCAGCAAGTTTCTCTCTCTCTCTCTCTCTCTCTCTCTCTCTCTCTCTCTCTCTCTCTCTCTCTCTCTCTCTCTCTCTCTCTCTCTCTCTCCCTCTCTCTCCCTCTCTCTTGGCCACTTCATACACAATACAGGCTTCTATGTGTGCTTTCACATTTTGATACCAGTCCTGTCCTCTAAACCTCCCATTAATCTAACTTAGATTACATATTCAGAGTGCATACCTCTGCCCAGGCCCAACAGTCCTCCATTTATGGCTTTGTCTCTCACAATGAAATTTCTACGCCATCACCAATCCCTTGCTGACAAACCGCCAAATTTGGTTACAATAGTGAACTTCATTCACCAGTTTTTGAAAAATGAGCCACCCTCACTCAACTTCACTAAGCAGTAACAAAACAGTGAGGAATATCAACAATTTTACTTTTGTCCAGGTTGGCCTGCATTTTTTGCCTTTTGCCCCATATCCCTCGTGTTTAAATCTGCACCATCTGGGGTATTTTTGAATATTGTTACGCTACAGTGTGACCATTTTCTGAGAGTTTGTGGTGAATCCTCTTTCAGGAAGGCCAAAATGTGTTTTATAAGTCATATTTTACTGAATCAATGCACAAAACCTGTATTTGTAACTTCCTTTCCAAGATGGAACACCCATTTGGTCCATTGACTGGCTTCAGAAAGGCCTGACCGCTGGCCCTTTTCTTTTTTTGGTTGTCAACCAAACGTGTAGGCGTCATATCTCCTTTTTGGCCTATTTGGAACTAACAAAATGTCAATTTCAAATTTTAGAAACTCTATTATTGGATGAAACCGACATCCATCAAGTCAGAGAGGCGGGACAGATTGATATTCATGCAAAGTGATTAGTCAGTTTATCTGTCAGTCAACTGTGGCTCATTGGTTGGATCTTAGCTCTGCATCTGGATATGGTTTCAGAACATTACAAGCTTCAAAATGACAGTGAGTTTGCAAATTACATTATTTTGGCAGCATTATGTCTGAGAGAATCTTACAACTTCATGTCAAAGTTTCATTACTCTGCTGTGTTGGCTGTTGTTGTTGTGACTGGGCAGCTTCCGTCAGATAGTTTGACGCTAAACTTTACTTTGCCTGCTGGAGTAGGCTGCTAACTAGGCTGCTGTGGTGAAATATCATGTTCAAACACTTCTATGGCTGTTTGTTTGGAAGTTGTGTGTGTGTTGTCATAGGTTGTGTAAAAAGAGGTGGTTCTTTACAACAGAACCACAGCAGGTATCAGCTTGGAACATCTGCCATATGTTTGTAGCATTGACGTGCTCATTTTGAAAGCGTTGTTTCCATGCAAGAGTGGGTCAATTGCATTATTGAGCTGGAAGTCTGGTTTGAGACAGTACTGTCCCACCTGGTGGTGGCGCTGCCTTAATTTGCTGATAATATTGTACTATATATTATTAATTACCCCATTGCAATCGATATCATCTCTGTGTACCTCATTTCTTGTACACTTCTACCATTCACCACTTTAGCACAGTTGTCAATTTTGCATTACTAGAGTTGCACAACACTTTCCATTATACACTCTAAACTGACAATAAAGATATTGAACACTGGTAGAAAATGAGGTCTCATCCTCTATTCTGCAGCTGAGTTCTAGTCCTTTAACTTTGCATTGGTAAATTTAACAACCTGGATTGTTAAAAAAATAAAAATCATGATAAAGAATTATGATGCCTCATCTCTAAACTCCAAAGTAGCAGATATAGAGTAAGATGCCATCTTGCTGTTCTTACTGTTCTAGCTCCTGGAAAAATCTGACAGGCGGGTCCCACAGCCAATAAATGGAGTCAGGATGTGTGAGATAAATTGAAATATGTGCTTATAATCTTCTTAGCCTGCTGTCTTCCAAAATGAAATGCCCTTGTGGAACATCCCAAATGAGCAATCTTCATGCAGACTTTAACTCCCACACTGAGATAGATTAACGGCTCCTATTTTAAGATTAGACTGTCAGGGTTTAACAGTGAAACTTTGAGAATTAAAAAAATCACAGGGATTAATCCAATATAAATTTAAAACAATCTATCTTTATCAGGGAATGACAGATGTCTTATTCTCAGACCCCCCATAAGAGATGAGAAAAATGAAAGCAAATGAGGAAAAATTCCTGTTTCCCCAGTCGACATTTCGAAGCACCTTTGTGTTATCACAGCAGTTATAGCAGGCGACACCATCTTTAATGTAATGCTTTACATCGCCATATGGTGCATGCAATAGTGCACGAGTTAATGCTTTTGTAATCGGACAAATTATGATCCACATTTCTCCCTGAGACCATCTTCTTTTCAGCAGCTCTTTCCCTGTCTGTTTACTTCCCATTTCCTCTATTTTGCTTCCTCTTCCCAAATCTCTCCCTTCCCTCTCTTTCTCCCTTTGTATAGGTCTTCCAATGCCATAGGCTGTGCAGGGCTGATACAGTGTTCCTGAAAAGCCAAACCATTGAGAGGGAATGAAAAAAAGCCCAGATGGTGAACCAATGAGGGGTGAGCTAACCTTCTAATGATACCAAACAAAATGTAGCATTTTTAATCCCAGCTGGTTGATTGGCCTGCAGGCTGTGGCACCTCAGATGTGCAAAACGTCTCCTGTTGGCTTGCAGCTTTCACATGGAGGGAATTGAAAATGCCACACTCGCAAGAGCCGGTGGTGCTTTGCTTGTGGCCCCGGCCCCACCTGATGGTGAGCCCGTGTGCAGTGGAGCTTGTAATTACAGAAGGAGGTGGTAGTAATAGAGAGCAGAGTACAGGCAAACACACAGACAGACAGCTGGCCTCCTGTCACTTTCAGTGCTCAGACACAGGGGACAAAAGTGAAGCTTGAAACTACAGCAGATTAACGCTCATACGAGAAAGACAAAAGGGTGAGGTAGAGGAGGATGACTCGGATCATGATGATGAATGCATTTGTAAGGTTATAGTTTACAGAACCTTTTAGAAATAAGCTGCCGCTCTCTTTTAGTATTTCTGTTACACTTTTCGCACTGCATGGCTAATCGTGTGTTGCACTACAATGTGTGCAATTGAGATGATGAATAACAGCATCTAAGGAAATTGCACAGATTGAGAGAATTATAACGGATCATTACAGCTGTACATGATCACTGCACTGGAAAACCATGCTGTCAGTCGGGAAGTGCAAGAATCTTCTGCTGTACCCAACCAAACTAATGTTAATGGTTGTCAGTCAGTGCAAAATGTGTGTTTGCGTTTATATCTGAGTGGGAGAGAAAGGCAAATACATAAACAGAAAGACATCGAGAGCAGGAGCCCTATAGCGTTCCACTTCTTTCAATCCTAAAAGCCTCTTGTGTTTTCGGGTGGCGTTGAGAGGGAGGGATTGGTGTCAGGACTAGTTATGTGTAACACTGCAGCCCCATTGAACGTGTCTGGCTCTTCATTGGTAAGTCAGTCAGGTAGGACGGTGCCTGGCCTCTCCAGAAGAGTCCCAGCGCTGTGTTTCCGCTTGCTGTGAAAAGCCGGAGACAGAGTGATGTGTCTGTTGCCGGGTGATTCACAAAAAGATCCCAGGGTGCACTTCTAAAGGAGAGGGAGGCTGGAAACACAGCAGTAAAGTAAAACAAATACTGGCTCCCTTCCCTGCCTCTCTCGCTCTTCTCACAGCCAGGGAGTAATGTAGAAGTCAATGAGGGCGAATCAAGAGGGAGAGCAAGATTCCTGCCAGATTTATACTGCGATGTATCAACATCTACAAAATCATTTAATGAATGAAATACTGAACTTTTCCATTACATTTGTCTAAACAAAAACATACTCAGCATAGTTTCATTAATCCAACATTGTTTCAGCAAATGAATATGCAATGTGTCATTCACTGTATGAAAGAGCTCAGTCTGGCTGTAATGATCAACCCTGTTTGGTATCAAATACACTGTAGCAGTACGTGTGAATATGGGAAAATCCAACAATCGAGGACGTACAAAACATGCTGTCAACGATCAGCCCTTTTGAGATAAAAGCTATTATGTCTAAAATGAAAACAACCTTCTGCTGTGGTCCAGGGCTGCTCAGGTGGGCTCAACTTAACACTGAATAAATAAATACATAACAGGCTCACTATGCCACCAGCATGTGTCACTAATATCCCTTTATTTACACACAAATGAGAGATTATAAATGAATAAAGGAGGCATTAAAATGGTAATTAAATTAAACGATTTACATGTTTGTGTATTCATTGCTCACCTGAGCCTACTGGAGGAGACAAAAGACAGAACGTGGATCATTCTCAGCTGTTTCAACTCAATGTAAAACTGAAAACACGCCGGTGCCAGATATCTTAACAACATTGCATTCTGACAAGGTTAAAAGCCATGTTTACACATATTTTACCTTCACAGAATATTCAAAACAACACTTGCCAATTTTGAAGGTTAATTTGGTTTGCAAATGCCACTTAGGTATGAATCAGAGAAAACAGACAAGCTCACTTACCACTTCTCTGTGGGTTTCGACACAGTGACCAAACAATGTTTTGGAGCTGGTGCTCCTAGTCAAAGAAATTGAGGCATACAGAATGTGATTCATTGGTCAGAGAATCTTCACCGCCACCTGCACCCTCAGCACATGGCTGTCTGGATATAATTACCACAGAGGAGAAAGGAAGGATATACACGGAAAGAATGGAGCAATAAGGTGATTCCTCCTGGAGTTCACTACATTTGAATTTGAGATAACTTACAGTTGTTTGCTAAATGGCATTCCGTATAAATGTATATAGATTGTAAGTAAGTAAGTAAAAGAGAGAAGAAGACAACCATGAAAAGTGTACTGGATTTCATACTGGATTTCTTTAAAGGAAACAGAGGATTTAACTGAATCAGTTCAATTCACATAGGTATTTAAAGCATAATCCGGCCCTAATAGTTAAAATATTCAATGATGTGTTGCTAAGCAACACAGCAGTGGGCTGTTTGGCTGGTTCATCTTAGCCCTTTGACCATATCCGTTGAGGGCAAGGGTCTTGGACAAATGTAATTTTGAAGAGATGTGAAACTAAGAGTGGAAAAGGACTGTCCCATTAATCATTGTAGCTATCACAAGATCCTGCTTTACGGCTGGATAAGCAAGTTACTGTAGCACGTATCTGTAGGATAGAACATGATCTTTGACTGAGGAGCACTGACTGCTTCTGTGAAGATGGGCGGCATACTCAAAAGCTCACACTCTTTAAAGTGAGATCTTATTTATCAACCCGGCACAGCAGGACTGGATGAAACTGCTGACATTTAAATGATTAAGGGAGGCGGCTATAGCTGAAGTTTGGTTGGACTGAGGAGTGAGGACCGAGGCACAGCAGCCAGGCAGGCAGGCAGAAGAGCAGTTTGGTGTAGAACTGATATGAAGGATCAAGCTGGAAGAGCGACTGAGTCTCCCATGGGCTGCTGCTGCTGTTACAGCAGCTGCTCAAATAGGCCTCATTAAGTTTTATAGAGTCGCTATTATGAGGCCTCAGATGAAGGGTCTGGGGGTTAATTTGAATTTGGTTTGCTTCGTCAAATACTTTGTGGTTTTGCATCTTGAAGCCTATACATTTTCATGGTATCATGACTGCTGAAGCTCAGGAAGTAGAATGCACTGCAAATAGTCAAGCGGGTAATTAGTTCCTTATTGAATGGCTGTTACTTTAAAACATTACATACCTGCAGTCTCCCACCTGCCACGCATCAGTAGCTCCTCTGGGGAAGACATGAAGCTTCATTCCTTTATCAGTCAGTTTTTACAGAAGCTACAGGATTTATGCTCTGGTATGCTCAGGTGAAAACTGTTGATATGTGATGTAATTATGGACTATTTTGATGAATGCTATCAAGATGGCAACCACCTAAACAGAGTGTTGGCCACGTGGCTGTAGAGTACAACAGATACCTGGGGGTCGCACTATCAACATTCCTGTTCATCTCCTTGTCTATAGATTTTACTCTGCACTGTCTGTCCTCCAGTTGATCTCTGCAGATCATCTATTAAAATGAGGGAAATAAGGATGATAAATGTTCCACAATGTTGGATTAATGATGTGCAACTAATAAAAGGGATCAAGCTTTCAAGTAATACAGTCCTATGGAAAGGTTTTGTATATAGTCTGATTGCATATATGGTAGAGGAGTGTGTGTGTCTGTGTGTGCAGTCACATACAGTATACATGTTTGTTTGTCAAGCTCTTTATGTGTGCTGATAGGAAATGAAGGAGAGCAGGTGTCAGCAATCTCTCCACGCTCCCCTACTTATCCCCTATTCACCCAGGCCGTTTCTATGGTAACAAATGAATGGATTGCTACAGTAGATGATTGGTGCCAATCCAGCAGTCATGGGCCTCATAATGGACACCCACTCTGGTAAATAATAGCAAATTAAGATCGAGCAAAGCCTTGTATCTACAAAATCCACCACAGAGCATTTTGAGACTTCTTCTCGTGTAGTTCTAACTTGAAAGCTCAATTAAATTGAAGCAATATTATGTAAAACTGTTCCTGCATGATGGAACTAGAAATCAGTTCCTGAAGCCATTACCTCATTAAAAGACATAATAAATGCTCAGTGTCCCAAAAGGGCCACAGTGTAACTTTTGTAATAATTATTCTTAACAGGATCATCTAGCAGTGAGGCCGGCTCAGATTAGTTTTCTGTAAATATATGACGAAGAGAAGAAAGATGAAGGAAAAAAGACAAACAAGTTCTATCAGAGCTCCTCACCTCGCAGTATCAAACATACTGGAATTTACTCACACACATTGTTATACATTATCCGTCATTCACACAGCTCAAGGAAGGGCTTTAAAGTGACAGTGGCTAAAATGTCCCCTTTTCACTCAGTGTGCAGAGAGGTGCTGCTGCAAAGGCAAGAACATTCCACATTAAAACCCTGCAAAGTACACACTGCAAAAATGGCCTGTTTTCACTCTTGTGCACAGTCATAGGGAGCAGAAATGGATCCATGTGTTGCTAGTTTTTCACAAATCAGAATCCATCACTAGGAGGCGCTACACAGACATGGTATATTCACTGGGCACTCGATCCATGGATGTTATCAGGATTTCAGCAAGTTCATCAAAGAAGTTGCTCACTGCAGTTGTTAGCATTGCAAAGGTTTCAAAATAGACTGGATGAAATTTTAAAAACATGGATATGTCACATTAACAATATGAGTTAAGGGTAGTCGCTACACCTTTTACACATTTGAGTTATTTTGTAGGTAATAGTTTTTTTCAATATGTTATGTTTGACATTAATAATAAGACTAGATCCCAGTGTTCCTTGTAACCAATTTGTCACCAAAGGCAGTCAACACACATAGCCCAGAAGTTATTTAGAGGAGCAAAGTGTCTTAGTGCAGCTCTGTGGGAGAAAATCACTGTCTTTAATCTGACAGCTTGTCTCACTCAACGTATGTGGCAATTATTTACTGTACACTCTGGGAGAGATTAGTTAAATTAGATGGCTGAATGACTGATCAACATGTTGGACACCTATTAAGACAACTATATAAATCCTCTCTAGCAGCTACAACGAGGAAAAGATGATTTTTGTGGTTTAGCATGTGTCTTCAGTAAAATGGAACTGATTATTCACAATGTAATGATTTGACATTGACTGTACACTATGCAGTCGGCTGTAACTGTGTTTAGCTACCATGAAAACTAGCTCCATATCTACACACCCCACACCACGCTCTATGGATCAATCCTGCCCTTTGGAGACTGTTAAATACTGTATTGATCTTTCTCAACATGCTTTTATGTGAGCAGAGATTGATTGATTGATTGTTATGGGATGACAGCATTGTATTGTCACATGGTTGAGGAGAGTTTACTCGCTGCAGAACCAGTAAGCAAATTCACTTTGGTTATGATCTTTGCTAAATCACAATCATTGTTTCCTTTCTTTTAAGACCTTCCTGGAGTGTTGAAGCTGGCCTACCAGTATTTGGTGATATTTTCTTTCTTCATGGTTACGGTACATATTGGCTGGACAAACATTTACCTGTATGATCACATGTAAAGGTTAAATCAATTCATTATTGTTTTCTTCCCATACAGACACATTAAGAGGGATGTTGACAAAGAGAGTGATCAAACTTGGAAGTTATGTAGGTTTTAATCCTGTGATCAGTGATTTAGCGACTCTGGCTCTCTGGTACGACCAGCTTTGATCAAAGATTGTCGTGCATAATAGCCTTATGGCAAACAGAGATCACTGTGAGATAAAGAATAATTGGTGTGACACTTCTTTCTTTGAAAATTGCTCTGCCTTCATCTTTACCATCTACACCTTCTCAGCCTTCACCATTAAAAGGCACAAGCTTGGATTTACTCAATGGTACTCCGATAATATGGCAAAGGAATCTGACATTGAATGAAAAACAATCTTATAAAGAGTACAGAAACATCGTCCTGATGCAGATTTTCTGATGCTTAATGAAATCACTGAGCTCCCCTGATTCTGAAAACGTATAAGAAACAAGCCTTTGCGATTTGATCTTGTATTTAGATATTGAGCTAATTAATTCGAGGCGACTCTGAACAGGCACTAATACCCCCTGAATGCATTCTCTCCCATACTGTCATAGGCATCAAGTCAACCCTGCCATTTGGGGAGTGTGTGGGTCGGGCCACCAGTGCTGCTTCAGGAGACATAGCCAATAATATAACCAAAGCTTTGTGTTAATGACTTTATTATATATTTGTACGTCACTGAAGATCATGTTCCCTCTAATCATGCAATATTATCACAGGATAATTATGTAGAGACAGTGTTAATTAGGTATAGAATGGATTTGTTTTTATCAAAAACACCTAATATGAGAACATCTATAAACAACAAACCAATTTTTGGGCAGCTTTTGTCTGCAAAAGGCCAGTGTTGACATTTAAAAAACGCATTAACAAGACATCCCATGTCCACACCGGTGAGGCCTGTTCACTCCCTCTGCTGTAGTCCTTTGTCTTGATCAAACAAGGAACATTTGCTGGCATTGCTGCTCCCAAATGGGCATGAGGAGCAGATGTGTTGTGACATGACTCTCTGGCTGACTTCTGATGTTGAACGACACTGACAAAAAATTCCAGCGGGTGTTTTGTGGCCGAGCCAGAACACACACACACTCACACACACAAGGACGTTGCTAACCTTGCCTGGAGTATCCACAGGAGTGTATTTTAAAAAGGTTTGAGGTTGTGTAAGCTAAGCTTGATGATAACCTTGTAGTCGTCTTGTTTATGAGGCCGAGGACCAGACGATCATTGGTCAACACTTGAGAGAAGACATGCAGAGTCTGAGCATTTTGTTTGAAAGATTAATGCATTTTGTATAGTTGCCTCATTTATTCAAATTTGAAATCACAGTAGAAAGTCACTTGGATGTTAACAACACTGACAAGAGGCTGACGTTGTAGTCACATGCATCATCTAATAATTTAATAACCGACATTCTAATTTCCCTCTAAGAAAACTAACATCACTTTCAAATAAATCTATATACAGAATATATAATCATTTCAAAAATGGCAGCTAATGTGGTTGTCTGTTAGCTCCATGCCTGGAAACCTGTTCGGGTTTTTCACCAACGCATGCACGGTCAGAACCCCTATGATCTTAGATGGGAGTAATAAGGTATAAAGTATGCATGGATCGTCTGGGTGGGGTAAATCATATTCCTCTAAGCGTGTACAATCTATCATCTTGCTATCATCTCAATAAACTGCACTGCATTTACTGTGCAATTGGCATGATCTCATAATTTCATTTTGATGTCTAACTACGTAACATCAGGCAGATCCAGCACCTTCTGGGTTAATTTACTCTCCAAACCATTTATGTTAACCAACAACTGTTTTGGCAAAGCCTCATTAGTTCAGGTCAAGCTATTTGCTTGAAAAAATTAGTCTGTACATTTCTTGTCAAAGCACAGTAGCTGCACACGTCTTCTTCCATTTAACTTGTAATGGTTGGTTGAAGAGAATGATTATCTTGGATCATGTCCCAATGTATTGCATCATTACCGACCCCACATGCCTGACGCTGCCTGGTTTCTGCTCTGACCCTTCACAGCAATGGGGCTTTAATGGCTGCTTCTCTTCTTCTATTTCCTCTCTAAGTCCTTCTCCTGGTTTTAGATAGACAGATAGAGTTTTCTTTTGCGTGTCATGTATAAATTTGCAACTTAGCAATTCTGAAGCGCCCAGTTGTCTTATCAGCAGTTTGTCGTATTATATCTCAAGTCTAGCAGAAGCACACCCTAATACTGTATGTTCTTGCTCCCCAACGCTATCTGTGACGAAGACATAATTACAGGGTTTTCGTTTGCTCATCATACAGATCCCTCTTTCGGCTGGGGTGGTATGGAGGCAGAGACCCTGATGTGGACAGGAAAGACAGGAGAGGTAAGAGGAAAGTCAAAATAACACTGTTAATGAATAGAAGAGAGATACTGGGAATAGGAGAGATGGATGAAGGGAAGTGAGCCAGTTGTTAATTACTGACATCCAGGCTCTGCTGCTGGCTCAACCATTGCATGTCTACATCACTGAGCGTTTACAATGAACAGTCCTGACAGCTCTGCATATTAGACTAACTGGCATGCTTTACTCATAGCACAGGAAGGAAGAGGGGATAGAAAAAAGAGAATGGGGGAGTGAGGCAGGTTTAGAGGTATGGAGACCTTGAATGAACACAGATTCAGTAGGCCTGGGGAGACGGTGTAATGATGTAATCACGGTGGCAGAATACGCTCTGCCCAGGTTTTAGCTGCAGACCAACATGAACAATAGTGCAGCTAAGGATTGTCAGTCCTCAAAATGGTGGCCACATGTTTGCTGTGTTTTACCCGGAGGAGCAGAAACCAGCTCACAGGGGTCGACGGGGTTTCGTGTTGTGCCGCAGTAAAGTGCTCCTTTCACCAGATGTGAGCTTTTGTCTTTTGTATTCAACACTGAAAGGTAAACACCTATTTTCCTCTTTGCTGTAAATCTTCACAGAATGACAAAAGCTCCTTAATTAGAATCTTGTTTTGTAAAAAGACCAATTGAGGTAAATTGTAGCTTGCAGCCAAAATCCAATTTCCACTTCTTTGATGGCCTGTATTGTCTACAGTAGGATCATTGTAGGTCGACTGTAGGATCAATGACATAAATTCAGTCAATTCATGCTCTCTATAGTTCGACAGGGGATCAATTTCCAAATGGTAATGTCTAGCTAGTGATTGACAATGCATTGCTGCTGGACATTATGGAATCATTATTTCTGTCTTTCACAATGAATTAATCTTAAAGTAATTATGAAACAATCAACAATCTAATTCTTATGCTGTGATGTATTGTATGGGGTCAAATCACTATTGAAACATTGACAGCTAGGATATATGACATAGATTTTTCTTTCAAAACAAGGGTGACTTTAATGCATGGCCACATTTTGAACACAATTGTTTCAAAAGCAGGCACCTTTACCACAACTGTGCCAGATGCACTTCCTCTGTGCTGTATTAAATAGCTGCGTGACGTAGAAACAAAAGGGAAATAAAAGGCGAGGAAAAGATGGGAAAGGAGCTCCAAACCTTAGTCTCAGCTCACACTCATCGTTAAAGGGTGTAGTTATTCAAAAAACCTTAGAGAGGAAATATGGAGCTCCTGCTGCTGCAGACATATAGGAGGTTTGTGGTCAGCTGCATTTGCATAATGTAATTCTCATGCACTATTGCATTGCTCAACATGTGACAAACATGGAATAGCCTGAAGGAGAGGGATCAGTACAATAGCTGGCTGTAGCTCTGAGGCAGGGCGTGAAATTCACTCACCTCCTGTAAATATGAATGAAATCGTTTCAAAGCTCAAGGATGCTTCCCAACGCCTCTGTCTCCCAGAAGGTTCTGGCCTGCAAAACCTCAAAGGCATCTTGAATGTGTAGATCTGCCTCTAAAGTGCCTCTAAACCAGGCTCACCTCCTGTCCCACGTGATGATAACAGATTCAACAATGGACGAAGAAAGTTGAGAAACACCATCTATTATTCCAAGGAATAATATGTTGTGAAAAAGCTGATGTCCTTGATACAAATACAATACGTCATTTATTTTTTGACAAAGGCGGTATAAATAGTTTACCTTAATAAGCTAAAATCATAAATCCTTTTGAAAAGTTTACTTAATGTGTGTTAAAAGAACTGGGGAATTTAGGACCCTGGGAATATAGATATGCTCCTCAACTTGCTTGCAGCATATTCAGAGTCATACATGAACTCTCTTCATCACATTCTGTGGCAAGAATTCCAAAAATCCATAGTCATAATAATGGTGGTTTACAGCCATTTATCTATACAATTTCCCATGTAGTTAATTGTCTCTCACACACACAATATGCACACATTCCAAAACAAAATAAGAAATGGCATGAGCATAGTGTGCATGACAAAATAAAAGAATGGCCTGTCCCCTGTCTGATTTCTGCTGCAGAAATATGAAAGGAAGTGATGTTCTCACTGCATTGCCAGAGTTTAAAATAGCTTTTCGCCATATTGTTCTCGCAGGAGTGGAGAGGCAGTTTATACATACTAGAACAAAACGGATAAGATCGCCTCAGGCACCGAATTAGGACCGAATCAGCCTCTTCTCCTCTCCCTCATGTTATTTCCGTGTAGCCGCTCATGGCATTGTAAACCAAATAATCCACTCGTTATCACACAGCACATCATTATACAGTAATAGCCAATCCATGTTGACACGCCATTAGGCAAAGGGAATTTGGGTAATGTCCTATACCACCGTTTGTAGATCCATAGACCTCTCCTCCATCTCATGGGGCCCGTGTGATGCAGTGAGAAAATGAGAAATGGAGAAGTAAACTAGTGTAGCCATGATGTTGGAAAGGACTAATAACCTTCATTAGTCTGATTTGATGGCCAAAGGTGAGTGCTGATGTGACAGCTCTCCACTAATGAAGCAGAAAATGCCCCACACTGGCCAATACACAATGCTGAGCAAAGGGGTAGGGGGAGTAAAACAGGGAAGAAAGAAAATATAAGGAGAGACAGATGGAATAAAGAAAAGGAAATGGATTAAGTGTAAAGAGAAGATGTTCCTGTAGGTCAGCTCAGCTTCCTCTGCCATGGCGGACAGACAGCGTGTCTTTTCCAACAAACCCAGATTCACTCAGACCAGAGGCATCTGTGGCCAGGACTGAAGTTAAACTGATGTTCTGGAAGGTCAGAAATAAATTTGAATTAATATTTGGATCCGGTGAAAAGCTTGGGCTCTTTCAGTAGTGGAGTAAGGTGCTTTCACGTGCTATTTCACTAAAACTGATGGATTTTAGCGCTGTCACAGTTTCCTTCCCGTCTCATTGTTATCAGCTTTGTCGTTTGACTTTTTCCATGAATCTGTTCTGGACACATTTTATTAGTTTCTCATTGCGGATACCTTCCACAGGCGACTTAACAGTTATGTGGTCATGTTGGAATGGAGAAGCTGAAAAGTGTTGTGGTTGGTATCTGTAATAAGAGAGTTAGAAAGTGGAGCAAAAGATCACAAGAGAGCAGAAAAACACATTTTTTTTGAAGAAATTGAAAGATTCATCCCTTGTGCAGATTAGCAGTGTGTCCTGCTTTCAAATAAATATTGAAATATTGTAGCTGTGTTGGGAGCAGAGGGGGGCTATTTCCAAATCTGCTTAGGGCCTCCCCCCCCAAATCCCAGGGCTTGGTCTGATTAAAGGAACACTGCAGATGTGAAGTTGGTGTGAAAATGGTCCTATTCAGTGTGTGATAATCAGAAATGCAGCCACTCTACTGCAGTTTTGCTGTTAGCATAATGTGTTTAATGGACACAACAGTGGGAGGCACTTGAACCTCAAAGTCTCTCTCTCCCTCCCTCCCTCCCTCTCTGCTGCACACACACACTTGCACAGTCTTGCTTTTTTCAGATAATAGTTGGCTTATCCTCCAACACTGTGGGTGGACAGAATGATGGAATTAATATCCCCTAAAACTGCTTAAAAGTTTCTCTTACATGATGGAATTTGTGTTCTTATTAGGTTCTATTAATTCCAACATAGGAGTCACTGAGGCTGAAGTATTTTACATCACATGCGAGTACATTTGATATCTTACTTCAGTCTTTATCCGTTAGGTCTGTAGAAGAGTTCTTATGCATACCAAAGTATATAAGACAAATGTTTCTAAAAATCTAGGGACAAAATTGAACACTTATCAGATTGCCAAATGCTTTAGGGACCTTCTCTCCTTGATATTAATTTGGTTTTGCACTTTATTCACTGAGACTGAGGGGCATTAATAGAAATAAAATGATTTAAAAAACAGAACTGAGATAGGCTCAGTAATCCAAATACAGAGAAAGAAGAGATGGAGGCAGACTCCACGAACTTGGAAATGTATGTAAAAATGAGTGTTTTATCTAAACAACTGCTGTGAGTATTTCTCCTATAAGCCTGCTGCACTGTGCATAGCCACTCAAATTTACACAACTCCTCCAATAATGCCCTAACACCTACCTCTATAATATTTTCTCTCACTGTAACCACATACACAAACACAAACACAGACACAAAATCTCAAACCACAGCACATTACCAAACCCACACAAAGCTGGCACCCCAAGGAGAAACTCCATTTATTTTTTGCTTCCAGCTTTACATGGTGACCTTTCTATGCAATATAGGAAGAGAGTGTTGGAACTAAGAGGCAGGAGCTCAGAGGGAGATGTCCATGCCTGCAGCAACCCTCATCAACATGCATGTTGCCAGGTCCCTAGACTCCAAAAAGGTGCATGTGCATTAAGTGTGTGTCTGTATGGAAGGAGCATGTGCACATTTGCATCTACCTGTGTCATGCCTCAGGCCACTGCGTTACAACGTTCCTCCAGAGAACCACCGCTGTAGTTGCCTTCAGTGGTTTATTATATCCCCTCTAGAGGGAGAGTGAGAGATTGGATGATATGGATATTTGCAGAGAGAAGCTAATCTGAAACTAAATGCTGAGTGTCGTTTCATATGAAGGGCAAGAGTGCGTAATCATAACCTTTTAATCAGATTCCTAAAACATTTTATCTAGTCTATTTGTGATGTTCACACTGTGGGTTTAATATGCTTCTTCACATTACAGTCCGTCTGGAGGTGTAGATAAGAATATTCAAACATGTTAGGGAGGAATATTCCAACAGAAGCCACACAGAATCTCAAAAAGGTCAAATGTACTGTTAACCTCAATTACCCAGTGCTTTACAAGGGGGTGAGAGGTCACAGCCATGGTGAGAAATTTTATTTTAGAGTAGCCAGAGGTGTTTTTGGCCTGATTACATCTCTCTCTCTCTCTCTCTCTCTCTCTCTCTCTCTCTCTCTCTCTCTTTCTCTCTCTCTCTCTCTTACACACACACACACACACCTCCTGACCCAGTGAGGCTGATTGATTGAACAACAGCACAATCAATCCTTGATGTGTGTGTGTGCTGTTGGCCCAGTGCTCAGATGTTTCTCAAAAGCAACAAATAACATCTTGTCCTCTGGCCAGACTTTTGTTTTGTTTTTTGATTTGTTTAGAGGTTGTTCAGGCAGGGTCGCTTATCATACAGAATAACTACATGCAAGTTAGACAAGACATTCTGCAATTGAGGAAATACAAATACATTTTTTTCACAAGTGACTGAAATTTCCATTAACTGAAGTATGCTTTTTTGGGGTGACCTAGATTATGCAATTGTAAATTAATTTGTTCAGGCATGTAAATGCCTCAGTCATACTGCAATTACGCAACATATCAATGGTGAAATCCGATTAATTCCATGTGTACAGCTTATTTGCATATTTGCATTTCTGCATTTTTGCAGTTTATGCTGTAATCTCTGAAGCCTGATACCTACTGCCTCAAAGATGTCCAAATCTGGATTATCATAGGTTTTCTGCAGTTGAAGTCAGACATATGCAATCCCACACTTATAGCTGTTAAACCGCTAATGTCGTACTATGTGATATGATCGCAAAATCCCTTCCTATTGAGACTTGATCTTCCTGATAGGGTTTAAAGGGTTAAAGATGTTCTGTCGTTCTTTTTTTTGGAAATTTCTCCTTCGTTATCTCTTTTTATTCATTTTCTTGTTCCGTCATTCTCTTCAGGTTATGGTTAGGGTTTGGGTAAGCTAACACAGAAATTAAGGCCACCTGATTAGAGGCGTGTTCCTTCTCCAGGTGACATCACATGGTTCTGTGTGTGTACCAGATCTTAGTGGCTTGTCAACAATCTGATACACATTTCCCTTGAGCAGAATACAACACTCTGCCGCACTAGCCGGGCACTAGCCGTGAAGATCCTGTCACACTTGGTAAAGTGCTTTGGTCGGTGCTGGTAAAGGCTTAGTGGCTTGACAGGATGATAAAGATTGAAGCGAATTGACCTGAACGATGTTTCAGAAAGCATCGTAAACACTCAGGCTTGGTTAAAGACATCCAATTAGCAGTTACAGTGGTCACACCATAAAAAGAACATTAAAGCAGTAAAAAGCAGGGTAGATTGTCACACATAAGAATTGAATGGCTGACATTAGGGTTGTAAAATTGTGTCAAAGGAAGGCGCAGTTAAAAATGTCTTAAAAACAGCATCACCACAAAGTGAAAGAATAAACACCTCCATTATTCTGCAAGAAGAAAAATGGGATATAGTGTGAAAAATAAAGCCAACACATTATGACTAAATGTAGGCTTAATGTAGAAGCCAGTGGTGGTCAGAAACAGAGTGTGGAGAGTAGGAGGGAGGTTAGCAGGAGAGTGAGAGGGAGCACAGATGCATGTAGTATGCATTTAAAGTCTAGCACTACTTACAGTGTCACTGTACGAGTGTGTACCTTTCAGTGCCAGAAGCGACACCATTAGGAATGAAAAGCGGCAAACCCTGCTGTGCCTGTGCATACGCAAGAGAAAGCTCCTGCGGGGGGATGTGGATGAGAATTGTTCCATTGTGAGGGATTTATTTTTCACACCCTGTCGAGTGAGCTTCTGACACACATTGAAACTATGACATAGTTACATGATTCATCGCCATTCAACGCTGCGGCCGAGGCAGCCATTTTAGGTCGTATCAGTAGAACGCCTTAGCAGAACTCATTACAAAGCGACATGCACGCACACACACACAAGGAAATGTTGCTCAGTGTACGCACCCGACATTTTGTGCCTTGCTCAATGCAAGGAGTAGAGCGCTGGTGCCGAAGCATGACTGATCACTGCCATGAAGAAGACTGATGTCCAGCTTAGCCTGTAAGACATGTTGCTAAGACGGAATAGCAAATTAGAAGAGATCTAACTGCGAACAGTGGCCGCCTATTCGTGACCTTCTCCTTCGTTGTTTTGTCCTCTTTCGATATTTTCTCTTTGGTTGTGCGTTGGAAAGGTCACTGGCAGATACAGGAAGTCAAAATTAAGCATCAACCCCGCTCAAATGTCCTGCTAATCATGAGTTAGCTGCCCTTGACTTAGCAAACTAGCTAGCCTACTGAGGAAACGTTTTGGCTGGTTACTTTAATGAGTGGTGTAAAGTTCCATCTCTTTATTTTGTCTGGGCATAATACACTTTCATATACAAACAAATATTAAGACACATACACAGGCTGCGTTGTATTTTAGGCAGGCTGTTTTTATCACCAAACGCTCAGCTTGATGATGATGATTGACCATCTTGCAAATGATTTCCAGCACTTGCTATTTGTGCTATTTTACAGAACTTTGTTGAATCAGATGTTTGTGGTGTGTGTGTGTGTGTGTGCATGTGTGTGTGTGTGCATGTGTGTGTGTGTGTGTGTGTGTGTGTGAGAGAGAGAGAGAGAGAGAGAGAGAGAGAGAGAGAGAGAGAGAGAGAGAGAGAGAGAGAGAGAGAGAGAGCATGCGTGCATGCCTGCAAATGACACCTGCACTACAGAAGAGTTTTCCAAGGTCAGGAATAAATCAACAGAAATTACACAGCTGCCAAACCCCATTACTGCAGAACCAGGCAACACAGACTCACCCAACGTGCTACACCACTTATTCAGTCCGCTAAACTAACAGACATCAATGTGTTTTTTTGCATTCATAGACAGACTTTTGTGGTTGTTATGTGTATTTATATATTACTAGGTTTGATGATGTGTGCCCTCATATTTCAATAGGCTGTAAAGGACGTATTGACAAAACTGGTCTGAGGGTATCGATGTAATGTAAATCCAGGAAAAATTAATAAACGTTTTCCAACCGCAACCACCAAATGAAAATAAATCTATACACTATAAGATTTCATCACATTTATGGTGTAATGGTTCAGTAGCTGCCTACAGAAGGGAGGGGGGGGGGGGGGGGGTTATCCTCAGGCATCTTCTCTTTTGACCCATTACCTGAGAACACAAAGACGATGCCAAGTTGATTCCAATTTGACTTTCTTACCCATACAATCTGTCTTTCTCTCTCTCTCTCTCTCTCTCTCTCTCTCTCTCCCTCTCCTGCCCCTTCTCTCTCACTCACACAGACACACAGACACACAGACACACACACACACACACACACACACACACACACACACACACACACACACACACACACACACACACACACACACACACACACACACACACACACACACACAGCCAATGCGCTAATGTGCTCCAATGTGTCATTATGCAGAATAAACGACACGAGGGTCAGAGTTCATCATACATCGTAATAGCTTTTCATCGACTGTTTATAATGTCAATGGAGATGAACCTGTCAGAGCAATTACGTTCAGCCCAGGCTAGGTAACTACACTGTAGAAAGAGCTCAGAAATTTGTAATATGTATTCTATATTTTCAGAGGAATTTAAAACGTGAAAGTAGAATCGTGGGCATTGTGTCCTGCAATCACAAACAATATGTTTTTAAGTACACAGAACCATACTTAAGGGGCGCTGTGGCTTAGATGGTTAAAGCGCCTGTCTAGTAAACAGGAGATCCTGGGTTCAAATCCCAGCAGTGCCTTTTGGGGCAGCAGTAGCTCAGTCCATAGGGAGACTTAGCTGGGAACCATTGGGGCGCCGGTTCGAGTCCCCGTCTGGATCTAGAAAGTGGACTGGTAGCTGGTGAGTTGCCAGTTTGCCTCCAGGGCAATGCGGAGGTGCCTGTGAGCAAGGCACCGAAACCCCCAAATGCTCCAGAGGCGCCATAGAATGGCTGCCCTGCACCCCCTCTGTAATGCATGTTTTATATGTAAGAGTTGGTGCAAGACAAATGTGAATTGCATGTAATATGATAAATAAAGTTAGTCAGTAATTAAGTAAAATCTTAATCTTAAAACATGTGTGTCCTAAACGCCTGTTACACTCTGAGGGTAAATGATGGCAGAATGAAATCTAGGTGGTGTTTAAGGCTGTATTCAGTTCATGTGTGTTAGTGATCAATAAAAGTGTTACCTAAGCTCACCCACTTGATTAGTCACTTAATTTAAATGGGGTTTTGATCTGATCTCTTGTGCATTCTTGAGGAGCTCTCACAGACACACACACCGTACCTCTTACACCCCCTGCAGTGGGACAGACAGAGACACAGACCTCCTCTCTTCAAGCATAGAGCAGAAAATGAAAGCTTATTTAGCTTTTCCATTTGCGTTTACACCAGGGAAAGTGGGGCTCTTCAATATGCAGCAGCTCATTAATGTGACCTGACATGTTTTCATTGGCTTTGACCTGGTACACTCCTCACAACAACGTGCCGTCGATGTTATGACAATATTATGAATTAGCTTCAATTATTGTGGCACAATTTTTTATTTTATTTTTTATGAATTAGTGTGTGTAGCCCCAGTGTGTAGCCCCCAGTGTGTGTGTGTGTGTGTGTGTGTGTGTGTGCGTGTGTGTCTTTTACCATAACAATATCCGCTATTCCTTCCTGGTGGCAAGAAATGGCATTTGTTATAATATTTGGCACAGTGTCTGGTGATCTCCTGCACAGAACAAAAAGCACTCTTACCCTTTTGACCTCTGCATTTCCTGTCCACCCTCTCTGTGCTCTCTCTGTCTCTCACCAGGCACAGGAGCCATTTCCTCAGTGATGCCTCCTTTCATTACACACCAGATTGCTCTCACTTTCTTATCTCGCTCCCCTCTCCTTTTCCTGCCTTTTCAGTTCTCACATCTGTCTCCGAATCTCGGTCATCCTGTTTCTGTCCTCCTCTCACTTTCCCTTCCTTCGCCTCTCTCACACTCGTGTTGAAAGAGACCTGGGTCATGATATGTTTGAGCTAAAATGAAATGCGTAGACACACACATATTCAAAGTGATGCTGACATTATGACTGAGCTGTGTACTGCAATCTGTAATCTATGAGAGAAGGTTGTCAGAATGCCTAATATTGTATACCTGAAGGAGCATGTGTTATAGACAAACATCCACTCGTAAACAAATACTGTCACACAGATTCACAACCGCATCATAAGCGTGTGAATTCTGTAGCATTATTCACCTGTTCTTTAAGCTGGTACAGTCATGGAATGTGCTGCCCCCTGCTGAATGCAAAAGAGTAACTCCAATCTCATTTCACACCAGCAGAGGATGATGGGAACACAAACTGATGAGAGTCGGTATGAAGCAGAGGCTTTTTCAAGCACAGCATTAGCAACAAGACCTGTGACCCACTGAGCCAAGGTTTAATGAATGCTCGTCAGTATCAGTATGTGGGGAGGTTCTGGAAGCTGGAACCCTCACTGCTGCTTACAGGAGACAATTCTTCACCAATGTCACAGATTTAATGGTGAGAAAATGGCAATCTCAGTGGTCTCAGTCATTCAGTGGAGCTTTACTTTTGGAAATCGATAAAGGTCAGCTTTACCGTTAAACTCTGTTACCGTAAAACATATTTCAGTCACATCTTTCTTGGAGGTAATAACTGAGGATCTCTTTCTTAATTACACAATCTGTGATCAGCATGTGAGGTAAAAACATAAACTGGATCGCCCTCCTCTCTCACAACAATAATCAGGCTCTCTCTGCCCTCTTTTCTGTTTCCTTGGCTGCTCCGTGACCCCACGATGGGGGTCCATCTCTTCATCTCTGTCAGTTCCTCTCTGCCTTTCAGTCTGCATTCTATCGATTTTTTTTCCCTCCAGCATTGTATTTGTCTCCTTTTGCTTCGCCCTCCTTTTCTTTTTTTCCCCCCATCCGTTTTCTCCCAATCATTTGGCAGCCCGTGCCCAGCTTCTGGGTGCAGATCAGCAGTGCGTGATATCATCCGCATCACATTAAGCCGTCACATGCACACACACACACACACAACACATCCATGCCTATTTGTAGAGTCTCACATTTATACCTGTGCCAATGTCTACATAAAGCCGCAGGAAATTTGGGGTTTTGCTGATACTTGGCATAAATGGTGCGCTGATATCTAAACACCTAAAATGGACTGAAACTGCTTAACGTGGGAGTATAAACAAACTCGTACCCCAATATCCCAGTGAGCATGAGAAAAGCTGCTGACAGTAGTGTGACATTTCCATTTAATCTGCATTTAAACACTTACTTCCCTGCACAGTTATTTGTACGGTCATGTCTCTGTCATAAAATCTAGTTTTGCCACAATCTGTGGGCCAGCCTGACTTTTGGCAATGATGCGTTTCTATCTTGGCTCAGTCCTGAAGCTCTGCCCCACATCAGCTGTGTGAGTCAACTAATCTGATATGCCTTGTGCATAACTGCGGGGGACAATGCTGTTCTGCTCTTTTCTCTCTCTATTTGCCTGCTCGTCTGTCTGCTGTCCTTTCCTGTCTCACTGCATCTGCACCCACCTGTCTCTTCATCACCATCTCAAATTTGTATCTATGCTAGCCTTTCTATGCATTTGTTTCCGTTTACCTGTCACACTTGTCTTCCATTCCCTGCCAAATTACTGCACACACTGTAATTCTGTTGTGGTTCTATCTACCTTCACTATCTATAGATTCCATTTTTGCGTCACATTTGTACTAAAACATTGGGAAAACAAAACAAGACAGGTCCAGATTGTATCATATCACCCAACTCTATGCTGTAAAAAAGTTACATTTCAAAATAAAATGAGACATTGCGTCTACTCTCATGAAACCACAGTGTTTGGCAAGAGAGAGCGTCTGCAACAAAGGTCTTAACAAGCTCATCTAATACGGTCACAGGGGACATGTTATCTCCTGACTCTTACTGTTCTTGTCACATTTAGTAGCAACAACAGCCTATTTTTGATGCAAGATTGGAATGACCTTTCAGAGATTTCAGGCTGAGTTGTTGGAGGCCCCCTAGTGGCCGTGGGAGGTGGAACAGGGCATTGAGAAGGCGCATTTTGCCCAAAGGAGCAGCGGTATTGATGGAAGTGATAACAAGCATATTTCTCAATCTTAATCTCCACATGGGAGTCCTATTTATCTGATACTGCCTTGAAAATTCTTTAAAGGATTTCTTTGAGCCTTAAAGAAGAAATGTCAGACTCTGGATCTAACACAATCTTTATTCTTTTTTTAAATGTTTTTCCTGGATAACTGTACAGAAACATGTGCAATGTGTTTTTTAAAAGAAAATACTGGAATCTGTGCTCAGTTTTCCTTTATATTTATTCTTAAAAATGAGTAAGCAGACAGTTTGTGTGTCCTGTGAATACCAAAATGTGTGTAGAACAATACAGAACAGTAAAACACTTTTCATTATATTTCTATTACAAGATCTTTTCAGCGGCATATCAAAAGTCAAAACAAAGGATGTTTTCTTTTTAATTACAGCAGTTCTCTTTTTTCCCTCTCAAGAAATAGACCACAGATTGCTAGAAAGATGTGGGAATATACATCAATACGATCAGTGTTAAACAGGCTATAATTTCAGATGCACATAACTATTACTTGCACAAACATCAGTGAGGAGGTGATGTCATAATGCAACCAAATACGGAGGGACCAATCACGTGTTTAAGAGGACGTCACAGCTTAGACAGGAGGGGCTTGAATCACAAAACACTTCCTCAGTTTCCTTCACGACCTACACAGTCACACACTTGCTCACTTCATCATTTCATTACTTCTTCCCCTCTTACTTTGCCTCCTCCTGAAAAACTGTAAACAGATCAATTAGAGTTTCACCCCCTCGGATGTTCTCCTCTGATTGCATTTTCATTAGGAAACAAGGACATAGGAAAGAAAGAAAGAAATAGGGAGGGAGAAAGTCAGATAAAGGAACTAAGGAAGGAAGGATGACTCAATCAGTCTAATGCTGATTGGATGAGGCTGTAATAAGCTGAGATTGATCTGAGCAATGAGACCAGCTCACAGTTGACAGTGCTTCCCCCCTTGCAATGGCTGCTCAGACTGCAAAAATAAAAAGGTGTACTTTTAAAAGAGGTTTGATGGAGTTAGGAGAGACACATGTACAATCACCAACACACTTTTGTATGGACAGGTGCCAGACAAATTGCAACGATTTAGGGGCGTTACAGTTTTACACAAGGCCTGTCATTGTTCTAAAGCCTTCTACAAGAGCGGCAACTCGAGGTAGAAGATGAAAGGAAAGGACCATGAGAGAAAAGTGAAGAGGCAGACAAGTGGAAAGAAGACAAGGTGTGAGGATGAGCAGACAGATGGGTTGGAAATGTTCATCTGACAGGTGCCAGTCATCTACAGAGAAGGAAATCAAAATGCAGGAGAGGAAGCACGTCTGTCTGTCGCTCTGTGTTAGGATCAGCATAATTACTATGGAATGACAGATATCCACTTATTGGAGGGCAGCTAAAGGGGAGTGACAGAGTGGCTGTTTCAGACTCAGCCTGCGAGTCAGAGCTATTTGTAGCTGCTCAAAGCCAAAACTGCAGGGTTGAACTGAGGGCATGGGCTTTGTTGTTGTGTTTAGATCCTGGACCCCTTTACCAGAGCAGAAACATGAAGAAAGAGCTGCGCCTTGGAATTCAGTTAAAGCCCTGAAGGACCACATATAACCGATCAGGATGATCAATAAGCTAATAATGTCATTCAATTACATCCACTAAACAGAGTTTTGCCAATGTTGCTTAGCAACAAAATTTAATTCAAGTAATTAACAATCACTGAAAGCCTAAAACGGTTGAGTAGCCCTCACAGACACAGCTGATTTAAGTTGTGTTTGAGATTTTGTCTTTATATACAACTCAAAGCTTTACTTGCAGGGGTATGCAGTGCCCTCCTATAGCTTTAGTACAAACTGAAGTATCTTCCCTTAACACATAAAAATATGTAGAATGGTCCCCAAGCTGCTACATCTTAGTCACATGTGGGTACCTAGTACCTAATAGGGAGGCACAGCACTTTGCCAATTATATACAGTGAAAGCCGTTGACAGCACAACACACTGGTATTGTTCTAAAGGCACAGACACGAGTGACCAGTGCTGACAAGGTACCACAACAAAGTTTAACCATCTATGTCATCATACCGTTTTTAAAATATTAATAGTTAGAAAATAAAAGCAGACAGCTTTAGTGAAAATGTTAACTGAAAACAACAACTGTGTTATCAAAGTTTGTGCAAAAAACAAGCAGACTACACAAGATAACTTTTCCTTTTTTTTCCTTTTTTTTCTTACAAAACAAAAAAAATATTACTCCGAGTCATTTGTTTTTTTTCCTGTGTTGTGTGGTGGTGGTGGTTTGTTGTTGCTGTGCAGATGACAGGCAGCTTGGTCGCTCAGCCAGGCAGTCAGTTAGAAATGTGTCTCCTTCTCTGAGATGGTGGATATTTTCCCATCAGCCTTAAATTTTGCATCATTGGCAGCATAAGGACTGAGAGCGGCATGCTTCCCTCTCATCTTCAGGCTTGGGTGTGGAGTGGTCAACTTCTTGATTCTCTGTGGACAGATATTTTTCATGAGTGACAAGTTTTAGTTGTCAAGTTATCCTGACGATCACCTAAAAAAGCTTCAAGCTCTCATGTCATAATCTATGTTTTATTTAAAACCAGAGAACAAGAAATGACTTCTGAATCTGACTTTTGTGTTTCTACCTCTGAGAAGGTGCCAGGAGTCTTCCAGATCTTATAGATCATCCCCAGTGGGATGCAGACCATGGAGGACATGGCCATGAACCAGCCAATCCCGTAGCCCCAGTCAGGGTAGGTGTACACATTGTTGTACTTCAGCGGTTTGTACTTAATCAGGAAGAATAGGAAGATTGCCTGCAGGAAGAAAAGAGAAAGAAAGTTGTGTTTATATATATTTGTCCTGTATGATGATGAGGTGTCGTTGGTCATTTCAGTTTCTTGTTGTCTTTACCCTATCAAAGCTCATCATTCCTCCTCACTCTGTGGAGGATCACTCAAATTTCATAAATAATAACACATTCTTAGTGTGGGCTGTCTATGGCAGGTAACCATTTATGGCAATTCCCATTCAAATTAGCTTTATGAATGAGAGCCAGGAGGTGTGTGTGAATACGTGGTTTGGCTGATTGGATGACATTTCAACAACCATGCGTTTTGCAAGCACTTACACCTTGCATTGACATATGTTATCTAGATAACATAACAAATCCTGATGCAGATAGCTTGGTTATGCCAGATATAAATGAAGCCAACAACCCCAGTAAAGGATTATACAAAACAGCTATAGAAATTGTGAGCGTCCGTATGTAGATCATTTCTCCATATTATATCCCTTCAAATGTTGTACTCATTTGGAAGCTGAGAATTTGACCTGAGACTTTGCTCGGCCACATGATTTGCTGTCTGTTGGTGTTCCTGCCGCTTTCAATTTGTTGCAGTATCTGCAGTGGACTCACAGCACAGATGCCTGGGGTGAGGATCATCCAGCACCATTTGATGAAGAAAACTGGTTTGTATCCAATCATGTCCTCAATGTTGAGGTAGAATCTGTCACTTCCTGAAACACAAAACAAAGTGACACTGTTGATGCTGTGTTTATATTTCTGTCCAAACAGAGGTAATGATTGGTCACTGGTTATGAATAAAATTTGAAGTTTGACAGCAACAATTTGACTCTGTGTTACTGCATCACACAGTTATCCATGGGAAAGTAGCTCAGTGCCAAGTTAATGTTCTCATATTCTTACTTCTTCACTCTAACATTTACATTTGAGTGCTGCAGTTCCACAGTATTGTTTTAAATATTTCATTCTGACCCATCACTGACTGAATGCTGTGTTTGAGATCATTCTCCAGTAGATGGCATAGAAGAAGCATTAATGCGCAATGAACAGCACAAGCACATTTCTCACTTTTCAATAGCTGGTTGTTCTTTGTCGTACACTCGTCGTGTGTGCTTAAATATAACAACATTATACACATTCCCTTGAGGTTATACGGGTAAAAAGGATTATGTTTTTGCAGTATGCTTCACAGTTCTGATTTCCTCTTACCATACACCCAGCCGATACATATGGATTCAAATATGGCCACAAACAGCAAACACATCCCGCTGGCAGCATACGAATCAAACAGCTGGAAGACGTACATTCCGCCCTGATAAGACAAGATAGGTGTCACTTTTCTGTCACAACCAACACACCGACAAACCACTTTGTAAGACATGGCAACCCAGCAGTGTTGCTTTTTATATATTACTGAATGTATGAATGTGTCCCCAATTAGAACATTCTCTTGTTTTTAGCCAACACTTCCCTATTGTATAGTTCCTTTCAGACTCTGCAGCGATTTGCGATGCCTATGCCGTAACATCTCTATTTGTGAATGATGGGTCACCATCACTGGTTACAGGGCCAGCAGAGGTTCTCCCATTTTATTATCCACTCTACCCGCCTTAACCCCACTCAACGTGCCTCATCTGATATTCCTTTCTACTTACACTAAAAGGGCCCCATGAATAAAAACTCACATAAATCCTAGAGTAGATTACATCACAGGTCCAAACAACTAAGGCTATCATCTAAATGTCAATGTCAAATATCAAAGCTGATGCATAAAATTAGCTTTGTATTGAATCCCATTGGCAGAGGACCCTTTGAACTGAGGCTTAATTTGACTATGCCTCCTGTGAGATTGTATTCATGACAGCTCTTTGCGGGAAACAAATAAATAATGATTTTTTTGTTGTGAGAGATGGTAGGAGTGGGGATGAGTAGAAAAGTGCCAGCAGGGATGATGAAGAGCACTGACAAGCAGAGATGAAATCGCTGAATTACACAGTGACCTTCAACAGATGACAGACTGTGAAACTGTGGGTTTGTAATTATTCGCTTCAATGTTGCATCAAAAGTTGTGCTTATTCCATGGCCATTATGGGCCACCAGAGACCACTATCACAACTTTGCAGGGGTGGCTGATGTAGTGCAGACAGGAAAGCTTTTAGTGGATAAAAGACCTTCTGACAGTTTGAGGCACCAGATTCTCTTCTATTATTACAACTTAAAGTAAAAGCTCTTAAAAGCACAGCAAATACTGTGGGCTCGATGGATCTCTGACAAGCAGGAGCCAAAACAGCATCCAGTGGAGCTTAGTTTTGGGCCAAACACTGAACCAAATGAGGAAGTGATGGTCTGTTTAATTCAATCTATTTCATTGTTTATTCAGATTTGTTTCAGTGATTTAAATTGTGCATTCAAAATGTTGTCATGTCATTCATTTGCAATGCATCTGGGTAATCTCAGACCTGGAATTTGATGATGATGATGATGATGATGATGATGATGACATGTCTACATAGATATAAAGAGATGAATGTGACTTTAATGTGAAATCAAATAATTTATAATGTAAACTGACATACAATACTCAAATTACCAATAAAGAGGCCTGAGGTAAGAGAAAATCCTGAATTTTTCAAGGTCACAGGGTCACAAGGTCAAGGTAAAACCAAGGCTAAGTGCTTCATAAAATGCTAGCTAGTTTATCTACAGCATTGAGCTTTTTCCTGTATATAAAATCATGATCTGCAAAGCAATTAGTATCAATACCCTGCCAGCTTAATGTGAAGAAGGGAAAAGCTCAAAAAAGTGGCGCACTGGCCGGTAGCAGTAAAATACAGACAATATTCCCACAAGGTTAAAAGTGTCCTCTTTCCTTTCTTACAATTCAGTTCAGTTAATTATTGTCCCTAAGCAGAGACACCATCCTTTGTGGAAAAACAGCTCCTTGCCAAGCCTCTATAGCAGCAGCATTTTAATATTTTTAGAAATTTAAAAATAGATCCTTTGAAAACCCTTTGAACTCTAAAGATTCAGCATGAAAGAATTTGTCCCTGCAGACATTTATCTGAGCACTTAATAAAGATCAGAGAAATGTTAGCCTCACACACCTGATTTCATTGTTGTAGAAGAGCTCAGCTGAAGCCAATGATTAGCTTTAGAGGCATCAAAGCCCATATGGGGAATTCCATACTGACTATTATCATCGGCCAATCAGATGCGCTAGAAGTTATTAGATTTAAATCGATACCACCTAATATAGATGGAATTCCCACAAGGGATTTTGGCAGGAAATGACAGAATTACTGATTTGCGTGTGTGTGTGGTGTGTGTGTGTGTGGTGTGTGTGTGTGTGTGTTCATCGATATTCAAATTATGTTGAAAATGACAACTTTATGCTGCTTTCCTCTGATGAGGTTTGTAGGGACCTTCGCAGATGACGAAGTGAAGAATGTAAGAATGTAAGAATTGAAGTGTGCGCTGTCCTTGTCCTCAGCTCCCCATGTCTCACCGCAGACTGGTCTTACCTCCGTACACATGATGAGTCCTATGAAGAATGAAACTATAGACATGCCAAGAATCAGCAGCTCTCTGCGGTATCCTCTCCTGAAGGTCTCTGGATACATGTCCACCACAGCCGTCACCAAGCTCTCCACACACACAAACTGGGGAATGAGAACCATTATGCCAACATTAGCATTTACTGTACCATTTGTTTCATCTGCTGTGTAGTCAAAGATGTAATAAATTAAATTGACTGAACAAGTGATATTAAAAAAACCTATTCTTGATATGAGTACAGCCATATCAAGATTTTGACAAGTTGAGAAAATTGTGCTTCTGAAAGCTGCTGGGACACCACTGGTCCTCACCTGACTGTCCAGGCCGAGGAAGATGAGCATCATGAAAAAGAGGCATGCCCAAAGTGGAGACAGAGGCATCATAGTAACAGCCTTTGGGTATGCAATGAACGCAAGGCCCGGACCTGCAGCACAAATAACAGTAGATTAAGTTTGTCGTGACCCTGCCATGCTGGAAAAGCTCCCAATGCATCACCAAACTCCTCGATGCAGATCAATGTCAAAAGAAAAAAGCTTAATTTGTACTTTTCTTATTCTCATTCATGCTGTGGGATGGGAGCTTAAAATGAACAATGGATTCAAATCTGTTCGAAGAAATGTGACCAGAAAATGCTGGGGTAGTGGTTGATTGCCTGAAGCTACAATTCTAACTTGGATAAAGATCACAGCAGTTTTTATACAATAAGTAAATCATGCAGAAGTCTGGGTAGCATTGAATGGGTCCTTAAATCACCTCGAAATGAAGAGAATATGCTGTAGATGAGATCAAAAGGGAAGTGGCATGGTTGTATTATGTATGACAAAAACACATTATCTAAAACATGACCCTCTGTCCTCACCACACTCTGACACAAACATCCCCTCACTCTGTCACATTAACTAAATCATTCATGCTGACTTGAATAAATCATAATGCAGTGGCTGACAGCAAGAGTGTGTGTGTGAAGAGTGAACTATAGAGTTATGTTACAGGTTAGAGTTCATCCATTTTAGTCCAATGTGATGGATGCGAGCATGGAGATTCAGATGACCTTTATCTTTATCATCAACTGCTACTAATCACTAACACTGAAGAAAAGTCTATGTCACATCACAAATGTCCAGATTTGATTCACATTATCGCTTATGCTCTCACCGGATTCTGCCACGGCCTCGATGGGAACGCCCTGCTCGTAGGCCATGAAGCCCAGCACGGAGAAGATGGCGAAACCCGCCACGAAGCTGGTGCCGCTGTTCAGACAGCACAGCATGAGACAGTCCCTGAGGAGCAAGACGGAGAGTAAGACAGAGAGCAACACTTACCATAAGAGTAAGAACATACAGTCAAAAAGTAATTGCTACTGGTTAAAACTGGAGGAAAGGACATGGTGACACACAGACTCATAGAACTTGAGTAACCTCCCTGTAACCATCATCATCCATCCATTCATCAGCTTTGGCAGCCTTACCTGTAGCAGTTATTGTCGTAGGCATTGTAACTTCCAAGAGCAGTAAGACAACCCAAGCAGATGGCATAGGAAAAGAAGATTTGGGTTCCTGCGTCCACCCATACCTGCGTGATCACAAATCATCAGTTGGTTGCTCATAATGCAGCTCATAAAGTTATTAAGTGAGCACCTATTATCATTATTATCATTATAATTTTTATTACCCAGATTAGATTAGATTGATTCACTTTTTTAATTAGTTGAACCGTAGACTTTGCATTAGTAGATCAGGGTTTCTCATTTACAGGAGATTCGCATGATATGCCGTAACAGTTTTATCTGCTAATTAAACCCCACGTTTCTTTTGTAACTTTCATTTACCCAATTTTCATCGTCTCACTGACTTTCTAATGAAATTATGGCTCAGCCGCATTCTTTTCTTTCCCTCTGAGAGACAGAAAGTGTGAGCAGCTTGAATTGTGAATTAACATCCTCAAAGTAGATAAAAAAAAGTTTTCCAGCACCTTAATATTCATATTATGCTTTCTATTCCTTTACAGTGTTGATTGAGGCTTGAGGGTGAACAGCTTCTGTATAATATAACTATGCTCCACTAACTTTAGATTCCCCTTGGATTCTTCGGGGCAGAGGTGTGGTTCAGTACAGATGACCTTGAGGCTTAGAAGTAATTTCCCCTATGGAGAACAATTTGTTCATCCTTAAATTCCGCTCACCCTTAAATCCTCTTTAAGGTCACGGGGCTGGAGGAGGTGAAAACAACCTTGAAAGCTTCCTATTTCAAAATATAGTTTCAGTACATTTGAAGAGTGCAGGTAAAGCTTTTATTTCCCCCTGCATCACTGAAATCAAACCTGTAAGTGAGGCCCAGGGGTTGCATCCATAGACTACATGGGGATTTACACATGTAGGATTCTTAACTGAGACAGCTGCAAAATGTGCATTATGGAAGTAGTTAGTAGCGCAGTACAGGACCCCAGAACCCCATTGGAGAGCATGGGGAGCGAGTGAATTCAAACTTAATGCAGCATGGCTCTTTGAAAACTCTCTCACATCACCATTCAGCCACTAATCTCATTTCCCCGCCGAGAAACAATTAACAAACGCACGGTCTTCGCTCCCTCCTGGGAGTAACCACGGTAACTTCTGTGACCTCACAAACACAGGACTGTTCCTGTGGAAGAACAGGCTTTTCTCTCCTAATGTTCATTAATGTTCCCTTTAGTTCACCCTGGGCTGATGGCGGCGCAGCACAGGGGAACCTTAAAGGCCCAGGCTCAGACAGAATCGCTTGTTGATGTTGTGCCTAATTTGGCCAGCTTGTGTTTGGTTATGTTGAGACTGTGGCTCCACTAAACTTTTCTACTGTGTGAAAACTGGATGACACCCGCTTCTTTATATGTGAATATTTATCTGATTGTCTTCTTGCCATATAAGCGGACCTCTCTCTGTGCTTCATGCATCCCACTCTTTTACAAAGGCTTCAGATATTTATATCAGAAGTGAACCAATAAGATGAAGTGAATTAAAGAATCATCAATATTCTGAGACAGCACTGATGTGAAGTCTTATCTAAAATGTATAATCAATTTGTGATACCTTATCAATGGGGCGGTGTATGAGAGCATGTGAGTTTTAAGAAAAAGATCTTACCCTCATACTTACTTTGTTCCAATTATATGAATATTAATTGTCAATATTAGAATGTCACTCTCTAACTTACTTATATACTGTGTTGCCTTCTTTTACTGTATTGACAGTATAAACATTATTGTATCAGTATAGTTAACCAGGGGAACAGAAAGTATGACATTAGAGTGGCTCAAGAAAATAAGTCAAGCATGCCAAGCATGAGAATTGCAGTGTCTTGAGCGTGACACTTAATGTAAAGATGGAGGAAGAGGGAGAGCGAGAGAGGAGAGAGAGAGAGAGAGAGAGAGAAAGAGAGAGGGCAGTGAATCAAGGTATGATGAAGTTCAGTGGTGTACAAAAGCAGAGTAACACACAGCCACACACCACTCCACACAGCGTGATGAAAAGAACAGAGCCCAGATTGTGCCGGAGGAAGCTAATTTAACATTGGTGTCAGAAGTAATGTCTTCCTCTGCCAAACAGCAGCGCTTCTTTATCATCCCCCTTCGCTCGCTCTCTCTCTCTCTCTCTCTCTCTCTCTCTCTCTCTCTCTCTCTCTCTCTCTCTCTCTCTCTCTCTGTGCCTCTGGTTGGGTCTCTGTCTCACCTATTCTCTGCACCACTGTGTCACTCTCTCGAATGGAAAGCTTATGTTACACACTTACTCCTAACACAAAATGAAAACAAAACACTGTTTGCATTGTGTTTTATTTCATTACTTACTACATGTGAAAAAAATTGTGACCTAGATTTTGCAACTTCTTCTTAAAAAAACTCAATTCTGTCCTGTTCTTCACCAACTACAACCAAATTTCTGAATCCACTAAAACAATCATGGCCCAGCTGTTTCCATGAAGAGTGTAATGACAGCACATTACAGTTTGATCCATCCATCCATCACTGTTTTTCTCTCTTACAAACTCTTCATCTATCTCTATTCACGTTGTCATGACACCCCATCCACTGACAATTTCTGGTGCTCTGTTGCCTAGCGACCTGAGCCGTCTGCCTTTTCCAGATGAGGTCAAGGAGTCTGATCTACAATGTAATTGGTTATGATGTAACGCAACGGAAGCATCCCCTTTCTCAGTAACCAACAACACCACTTGTAGCCCTGGCAGCTACTCCAGTGATTTGCTTGACCGCCTGATAACATGACACAGCATGGCAGGAATGAGAGATTTAAGTGGTTGCCAGTTTTCAGCCTCCCAACTCTGGAGGATGATGTGATTACACTTATTGAAATTAGGGGTAGGGAGTACTATGGAGAATTTGGAAACTCTATTAAAAGTTGATGAATGCAAGGGTTTGAGTAACGTGATGATGAAACAAGGAAGAATGAAAGGATGCAATGAAGGAAGTGTAGATGGAGGATTAAAATAAATGGGTGACAGATGATTTGGGCAGGAAAAGGAAGTAGTGTATGGAGAGAGCAGTGAAAATAAAAAGATATAGAAAACTAAAAGATTACATTACATTATTAAATGCTGGCAGGCAGCTGGTTTGCTGGGTGGCTGGTGTGTGATCCATAGTTATCATGTGGGTGGGTCAGAAACTGAAAGGTCTGGAATCATATCATTCATATGCTCCCCCGTAAGCTTGGACCAGACCCAAACAATGTGGGTCCATGCTGCTTTATAGTTCTACTTTACACTGATTTCCAAAATGCAGAGAGCGAGAAAATCAACAGCAAAATCACACTGCTAATGAATCCTCACTAGCAACCAACGATGAACCAATTGCAACCCCGTGCAGCATTTTGTCACTTCTTGCTGAGCCATGTATACACCTCTAACAGTACAACAACTTAAACCATGCCATAGATTGATTCTTGTTACAGGCACAAGCCTACCTGAGGGTCTGAGAGACGTGAGATGTCCGGGTAGAGGTAGAACTTGATGCCATCGAAGGCTCCTGGCAGCGTCACTCCTCTGACAAGCAGGACCAATAGCATGACGTAGGGGAATGTGGCTGTCACGTACACAACCTGCAGGTACACACATGCACAGGTTCATTTCATTAGTTTCCACTTTCTAACAATAAAGTCAACTGTGAATAATAATGGGCTCTGATCAGTATTAGTGTTGCTGCATCAACACGCACTTACACACAGGCACAGCCACACTCAATCACTCAGTAGGCACTCATTTACATGCACTTAAAAACATATTAAGGCAAATAATCACATTTCTCAAACGTTATGTTTTCACCTAAATGCAACTGAAACAAGCACAGATTGCATTAATTGTTGTGTGACACTGCAGAGGAATAAACAGGTATGGAGAATGTGCTGCATGGATTGATGTAAAATTACTGAAAATATTTAACCAAGTCAGTTTGAGGGAGCATAAAAGCATTGCTGGCCTTGTGAAAGACCTCTTTCACAGCCTTTTTCCTTGACTTTAACAAAGCAACTTTAGTATCCCCCTTGAGCTAAGCACAGTGCAGACATTATGTTAGGGTATCATGAATGAACAGGAGTCAGTAAATGCTACACAACTGCATCTTTTTTACAGTAGCTAACGCTCGCTAACCATCAACACTCCACTTTTACTGTGGGTATTAACAGGTATTCAAGCTTTGCAGAGTTGTGCTCAACATCTCAAGGCTCTTAGAAACCCCCGAGACAAAGACCCTGGCCTCTTGGAAGGCAGAGGCGGCTAACATACATCCCCTGGCTTGCTGGCATCCAGTCAAAGTCCAATTGAGGACAGAACAGAACAGGACAGAGCAGAACAGAGCCAGGCCAGGAGACTGAAAAGAAAAGAAAGCTCCTCTGGCCCTGTCTCTTAAACAGGAGAAGCCCAGAGGAGTGATGCTGGCAGTGTGGGAAAATGTGCTTCTCTTCAAAGCACGCACCGAAGTGAATTAGTATGCACACACGCATGCGCACACACACACACACACACACACACACACACACACACACACACACACACACACACAAGCATGCACACTCTTCATTCACAAGATAGAAAGATAGAGATGGGTGTGTACACACTGACGCACATAAAACCAACCATTCACACACACTGGGCTAACACATAAAGGCCCACACATTCCAATCAACCATTTGATCATTACTGTACTACAGCATGCAGCAGCTTCATGAATGGGCTTAAGAGAGGAAGCTGCTGTTTTGTTGGGCCAACTGGACATAACTCAACTCAACTCAACTCAACTCAACTCAATTCAACTCAACTTAACCTAACTTAACTTAACTTAACTTAACTTAACTTATCTCAACTTAACCTAATAACACACTGCAAGTGATGGTCCCAACAGGTTTTTGATTTTAAGAAATTAAGACTGTACGGACAAGACTGGTGTAATCTATTTTATTGAAGATAGTGCATCTCAAAACTTGAACTAAATCAAATGAGTTTCAACCAGGATGGTGATTAAATAGCAAAGTAAGACATCCACATGACTTCATCCGTCCACTCTAAGATCTGTTAATCCGAATGGGGCTTACAGGGAAAGTGTGGGAAAAACTTGTCTTCGCCCTACATGATCCCTCCCTCAATTTGTCGACTAAAACGACCCCACATTCAAAACCCATCGCCCTCCGTCTCTCTCTCTCTTGCTCTCTCTCTCTCTCTCTCTCTCTCTCTCTCTCTCTCTCTCTCTCTCTCTGTCTCTCTCTCTTCCCCTCTCTTTCCATCTCCCTGTCGATGAAAAGAAAATATTCTCCATCTCCACCAACTTGTGATGCTCCACAAACTCCCCCCCAGCTCGCCATGGACAAACATTCAAGCCGCCACAAATTTACTGGTCAAACTCGCCCCCTGCCTCACCGTAAATCTAACAGGGGGTCTTGAATGTGAGAATGGCTTGCAAACATGGGCAACAAAGCAAACAGCTTAGTAGAAGGAGGGGAGGCCTGAATGGTCTGTAGGCTCTGTGAAGAAGAAGAAAGCACCTCTCTCTAGCGCTCTGTGGTTAATTTCTCATAGCAGGAAAGAGAGAGAGAGAGAGAGCGAGAGAGAGGGAGAGAGGCAGTAGAAGCTGAGGATATACTCTACATGCTGCTCATGAATGCTCCTTTCCTCTTGTGAATACAGGAATCAATCTTGGACCGACTCCTAAAGCCCAGCCATGAAGAAGCCTTCCCTCCTCTTACTTCACACCCAGACAAAAGACACTTCAGGGAGATATAGGCATCGCTGCCTAGTTGTTGTTTTTTTTACTCCCATCATGTAGAAAGCAAAGCCATTAATTTTTCCTCACACATCTCTTCCTTCTCCCTTTCTCTCCCCCTATGCCTTCATCTCTCTCTCCGTGCGCTCCTTCTGGCTCATTGAACCTGTGAGGAGCATCTCAAAGGCTGCTGAGCCCCAAAAGAGGGGTGCAGAGTCTCCACTGCCTCAAGAGTCTCAAGGAAGACTAAGAATGGACAGAGGAAAAAGTAGAACTCCATGATGCAGAAATCCCTTTTCTGTCTTCAGTTTTCAAGGGAGAACGCATGTTCTACCCTTAATTTAGTCTTTGGTTTTAAATTGGAAGGTACCATTTGAGAACTAGGAACTACAACAATAAAAAAAGGCAATTATAGTGACTGGCAATCACAAACAGTCACACACTCATATCTTCATCACCAAACTGACCATCCCTCTAGCTTCACTTCAATGCTTGGTCTTACCTTGCCAGTGGACTTGGGTCCCTTCCAGATGCAGAAGTAGCAGATGAACCAGGCCAGGGCGAGACACATGGCCAGCTCCCAGCGTATTCCCCCCATGTGCTCGATGCCATCTGATATCTTCAGTACTCTTCGTCTGTTTTAGCCCAGAGACAAGGGATAATTACTGATTTACATTTTGTATATGAGGCTCTTAAAGAAAGCTGTTGTGTGACATATACAATATGTAAAGGCAAGACAATACTTCCTGGAGGTGGATCTGATGACCGGATCTGCATGTGTCTGACACCAATCTTTAGGCAGTTAGGAGATTCTACTGACTATTATGTCTTCATACAAAACCAGCAAACTTCTTTTTTTTCAACCCTGCTGTTTCTATTTTGGTAGAACTTGTGTACAAAGTCCTGTTACAAACGTTTGTTGTAATTAACTGTAAATAGATGTCCATAATCTGATCTTAAAAACACACAGTTTTCTCTTGACTCTTACAGGAGTTTACTGGAGGGGAAAGGCAACAGAGGTACACCTGTGTATGCGGAATACGCCAACAGGTAGCAACAGCGTACAAGTGAAATACGGGAGAGTTTCCCACTAATACTGACATCATAGGTTGTCATCTGTGGTTAATCGACAATGCATTTCCTGTTTGTGAAATCACAGCCAAGCAACAGCATAAAGAGAGGATGAGAAGAGAGAGTTAGAGCCACAGAGCAACACGGTGCTGCCAAATCTTTGCCACCTAGTTCACCCCGGAGCTCCTGACCAGCCATTGATCATAGTGACATGTTCTTGGTGGCCGGCCACTAGGTCCAACACAGCCTCTCCTTTCTTTCTCCCTGGTCAGTGGAAAGGGCAGGATGTGAACACTTATGCGTGTAAATAAATATTCTTGTGTCTAGTGCATGATTTTTTTATGGGTGTGGGTTCATTATGTATATGTGTGTAGTGCATTTTGTATGTATCTGACAGTGCTGATGGGCTAACTTTTAGGGTGTGCAGACAGGTTGAGGATGGAGTTCCGTAAACAGAGGGTGGGTGTTCATTTCATCAACGGGCACATATTTACCTTTCATTCATTCTATTCAAATATTGAAATACTTAAATACTTCAGCTTTGTGCTTCCTCCAGATCCCACATGCAGCATCATATCGACAAAAATTTATATTTTTGGACATTGACTGTCTCCTTTTACACAGATACAGGAAGCAAAGGAATAAATATAAGCTTTGTAGAGTATACAGTACACAACAGTCGGCCTTGGCACAGTTTATATGAGCCTTGTTCAGTTGTTATTTTTGCCAACAATATGGCGGTTCTGTGGCTCTTTGGTCATTTCCTTTGGCTTTTCTCTGAGGCCGGGTTTCTGCTGCTGGCTCACATGTCATGTTTTCATCACTATGTTACAAACATCTCAATTCATTGTCATAAATATAAAGACTTTGATAGGAGTCAAACAGCAGAAACGGATCCAAAATAAGGTTAAAAAAAGGTAGCAGTGTGAATGACGCCACTGGCAGCTAGACAGGAAGTGTGGTCAGCATTACACACCGACATGGCCTGATCCGCCACACACACATGGCTCTAGCTGGGAGACAGCTGGCCACCAAGACCCGCTGACACACAAATATGAAAAGGGCTGACTAATTATCAAGGGGAAGGTTAGATGGGTCAGTAAACAGCCTGGTGTAGCTGTCAACAGCTTGGCTTTCAACTGTACAGTGGATAATGGCAGTAATTGCGTAACTAGTATCTGATGAGGTCACCGTCACTGACTGCATTAACGTGTTATATCCACCATTATAGTCACAAAGTTTTGGAGATAATATATTCCAACAATGATGATGTAATGTCATTGAATATAAAATAAGAAATAGAAGATGTACTTACTCCCAGAACTCAATGACTGGTGAAGTTGCGTTGGGATTTGTAATGTTTGTGGAATTTTCTCCATAGTAGTCAACACAGTTCTCTATGGACACAGAATGGCTTGTTATGATCTCTGGGATACAGCAGCGCACATCATAATGAATATTTAGAGCAGATGATGGTGTGGTCATTGCTCCTGCTTACCTGTGTTCCAGTAGTGTCCACAGGCAGCCCAGGGAAGCTCAGTCGTGAAGCAGTTGAAGAGGTAGAAAATGGCCCACGCTAGGATCACTACATAATACACGTTTAGATGAGCTTCAATCACCTGGGTTGCGTAGCCAATACCTGAAATCAAAGAGACACAGGTGGGTATTTGTCAATGAAGGGGGAAGTTAAGTCAGTCATTAAGTTTCCTGGTGCACACATTCCTTCACAGGCGAAGACCAGGATCCCGAGCGTGTTTGTTCTCACCCTCAAACAACGGGCAGATCTTCCTCCAGCAGGTGATGCCTCCCTCGCTGGTGAACTGACCCAGGGCCGTCTCGAGGAAGAACACGGGGATGCCACAGCACACGAAGAAGATGACATACGGGACGAAGAACGCACCTTTACGAACACACACACACACAAACACACACAGGCAATGAAAATCTACACAGAACACAAATAGCAGATTGTGAATATTGGAATATAAGACTGAGTGCTGATAAAGTAACTCCTGCTGACTCCCACCTTAGACGCATTAAGCAGTATTTTACTATATGACCTTTACTCATTATGTGGCGAATTCACACTGTGCCAGTTAATGGTGCTTAATGAGGGAACCTGTCTGTTTTATTAAGACGATTGTGCATAATGGATAAAGGACACATCTCTTAACATCTGAATTTGTATTACAGATCATGTTTCTAACTCTCCTTTGATAGAAGGTAGCTTTCTGTACTCAGGAAGCTTTTAAACAAGGTTATGGTATCACATTGTATCATACATCCAACCACATAGGAGAGAAATTTGCTTGTATTTTGTTGAAACAAACCAAACATTGTTGCGTAATCCATCTGGTTGAAGGTACTGGTCTTACCTTCTCTATTCTGGTTCTATGTTCAGTCTACAAACTTCCTCACCTCCTCCATTCTTGTAGCAGAGGTAAGGGAACCTCCAGACGTTGCCCAGCCCAATGATCTCTCCAGCCACTGACAGGACAAACTCAATCTTGTTGTTCCAGTGGCCCCTCTCATTGTACCCAGTCTTGTCCAGGCTGGTACTGGACCCCTCTGGGTCTCTGCCATCCTCTGGTTTACCGTTTATAACGGGCCCGCTCTTCTCAGCTGTCATGACGCTCCAGCAGCCCGCTGAGAGAGAGAAAACACACAGGGACACCAAGTTAAAAGGTGACCTCAAGAACCACACTGCAACATGGATCCGGTGACTTTTTCTGACTCTTCCATGGCACACAGCAGTGAATGGGACCGTCCCATTGGTGCAAAAACCACGCCTATCTCAAACCCATAAAAGAAGTTAAAGTTGATGATTAATTAAAGCAATCAATTAAACGGAGCAGCGGTCTGACCTTGTTGTTATTATTATACATATCTCAAATGGAATGGATGCACAATGTGGAATCAGATGTAATACGTTATTGTTCATTTAACTGAAGGAAAGAAGAGCATCAAAGTCCAGTGAAAATAAAAGAGAAGTTACAGAACATATTGTTTAGAATGAGATAACTGAAGCAAAAGAGTTCATTACACCTCTTAACTTCTATGAAAACGTGATGTCATTATTAAACTTGATCAAACACAAATCACATAACAGCGTGTTAGAATATCAACCCAAGCAGTCATGATGTGGTTCGGTCATATTAGACACTATTACATAACAATCAGGTGCCAATCAAACAAAGATCAAATTAGCAGTATGTACATAATTAAGTCCAGAGGAAAAATGATACATTGCATGTGAAAATGGCAAAGTCAAATAGTCCTAAAAGCCCAAAAGCTTAAGCAGCTTGAGCCGCATTACTCACCAGTCTCCAATGGAACAGAGGCAAAGCTTTTGGCTCCGCGACGGATGCGCACTGACAATCAGCTAAACAAAAACACACAGGACGGTTGCGCATAACCCGGGGGGCGACAGAGAAGAGAGGGGGGACGGAGGAGGAAAAGAGTCAAATCTGGGGTCCGGCGGTGAGTGGAGTGGGGTTTTGTGTCTCAGTGTCCCGTCATATATAAAGGAAGATCCCAGACGTGGAGAGTGTTTTGCTCGCACCGGACGATGGAGAAGGTGCGACTGCGCTCAGACTCTCCAAGCGATCTGCTCTCCAGCGCCTCGACTTGGATAAGAGCCATGAGGGAACCAGTCTGACTCTCACAGCAGCGTTACCACGGCGAGCAGACGGACACAAACCGAGGGGACAAAGTTGTGTGCTACTGATGCAACTTTACGCATCCAAAACTTAGTATTTGTTGGGGGAAATCAGTGAAATTACGCACCAAGCGGCTCTAATACCTCAATGATCCACCTGTAACACTTAGTGATCAGTTAGCTGTCGTGTTGTGTTTCTCAGAAAATGATGAGTATTTCGGGGGTTGTTTCACACCTTTTCTTCAATATTGAGTTTGCATATAGGATTTAAATCTCTTACTTGAAAATAGTTTGGTATGAACCTCATTTGCATCATGGTTAAGTCAGTGTTTCTTCAGCCTGATATGATGCCAATGATAGAAGTTTGTCTTTAAAAAAAGGACTTCAAACATTCAAATTCAGTCTGTGCATTGTTATCTTTCTTCTATGTACAGGTATCACATTTATGTCAAGTCAAACTCCACACAGGTATAACATGTGATATTAAACCTGCAAGAACATGTAAAGGACACAACACATTTATATTTGTATATTCCTTTAACCTGTGGTGGTTTCAGTTATTTGAGTTCAAAGCATGTGGGAAGTGGAGACTTCATCGTCAAAGAGGTAGTGACCCCATTTGATTTATGAATTGGTGTCTGCCGCCTTGTTTCCTTTGTCAATGCAAGTTGCTCCTGCGGCTTTGCTTTCAGCATACCAACTCTCACCCCTTTGTCCTCACTAAAAGTCATTTGTCCGCTCCAGCATACAACACTAATGGATTTCCTCATTTAAAAACATTGGATTGTAGTTGTCACCAGCTAATGATGAATGATCAGCTTATCATAAAGTCTTAATAACCCATGCTGCTTCAAAAACAAATGTTTCCTTATAAGCTTAGAAGGGAGTTTGTAGGGTTTATTCATACACAAGTTGATTGCCTGGTTTCCAGGCGTGATAGACTCGGTGCACTAGGAACTCCCTTGACTCTAAAAGACTGACCTAGTCTCTAAGAATCCCTTTACGCAAGGGTCACTTGTCATTAGAAGTGAAAAGGAAGTGCCCTGCATAAAAAGTATGGCCACCCAAAGCGGCTGGCAAACACTCACTGAGCTTTTTAGACAGAGTCAGTTCTTTATTTACGTACAACATTATCAGGGCGGGAATGCTTGATGAGGAAGTTGAATTGAGTTTGATACAGGTATGTGATGTGTTTTCATACTGTAGGTTGCTTTTATATTTACTTGCTCTTTTAAATGGCTGGCAAATCGAAATCTATTCATCTGAAAAGCACTACATGTAGCTGAGAATTGCCATATTCACTATGCAGGAAAACAAAACCAAAAGTCCCCAAACTGCCAAGTTCATCTCAGATCTAAGCTTGTCAAACTCTAGGAGGGCAGTTGGCAGACGACGATGAGTGGAAGGTGACGTCTTAAGAAACGGAGACCTGGATTGTCTGTTGACAAGATGGCAATAGATCATTCTCCCCAACTATTATGCTGTTGGCCTACTGACTTCAGAACGAGCAAGATGCGTCAAAGTGATTGGCTGCTTCACCCCCAAAGAACCAGAAAGTTGTTGTCCGATTGGCTGTTGAAGTCAGAGTCGCTTTCCCGTCCAGTAAGCACACAGGAAAAAGCCTGTTGCTAGGATACCTATCTTCATTCTTTTAGGAGGGTCGGTGAGAGAGGTAATGGGATGGAGAGGTGGACCAAGGCAGACGACTTCAGCATCTCTATACATAATTCACCACAAAAGCAGAGATAGAGGGAGTATGTGCTAAAAAGTGGCAGTGTGTGTGTGTGTGTGTGTGTGTGTGTGTGTGTGTGTGTGTGTGTGTGTGTGTGTGTGTGTGTGTGTGTGTGTTAGAATAGTAGGACACAGAGAGGGGAGCTGCCCGTCTACATCTCATCTTTCATTCAACTTATCCTCTGTTATATAACAGTGTTGTCGTCTTGTGAAGCGAAGTGTGTAGTAATTTGTAACATCTCTGAACCTCTACGGTGAATCAAAGGGGCGGATGGGGAAAAAAGCTTCCTACTCCATTTGTGTCACACTTGCAAAATCGCAAGAAATCTGCATTGAACAATTTGATTTTTGCAGACTTTTATTCATGTACCTGCACAGATCCACAGCTTCAGCAGCAGTAGAGTTTGGCTTTTGACTTTTATTTTTTCGTTCTCATTTTCTTGCAAGCATAGAGAAGAAGCATGCAAACACCACCATGGTAAGATCGTGACAATCCCCTTTAGAACCCAATATATTTTGAAATAAAAAAGGAAAAACATAATAAGAATTCTTAAAACGGAAACAAGGTCAAGTCAGTCATCAGAGAAACTCCCTTTGATCAGTTTGACATGTTTGGATTAAAGCCCACTCAAAGAAAGGATCCAAATTGACAGACAAAAGACAGAGTCATAACTTCAGCCAGATCTGCCATTGGGCGCCTCGCGATGCTAATGTTTCCTCGCGTGTATAAACCTCCAACTCAATAGAGACACCACCCCACATCTTCATATCAACAGCAATTTGCTTAAGCGATTCACCAAGACGCCCATAGAACACTTACACCCCGGTCACTGCACCCAGAAAGCTTTAGACTGCATTGATCCACAATTTTCAGCAACAACAAAAAGTAGCTGCGAGGGAAAGTGAAAGAGAAAAGGAGCCTGGGGAAATGAAGGACAAAGAGCCCGACTCAACAGATCCCAAACTCAGGTTCAACAAACTAGCTGCAGCCAATCGGCCGCGTCTATTCATCTGCTCCGGCTCTGAATCCAGCTTCACTTTTGTGCCCCTGCGACAACTAGTGTCCATGAAAGTTAATATTTACTTTCACAGCAGTAAGGGAGACTGTATCAGTTTACAGTTACAAAAAATTGGACTTTTGACATACATCCACACACACACACACACACACACACACACACACACACACACACACTCAAGCTTTCATTGGAGAGTGCAGAAGCTTCTGTTTTTTTCTACTTGGCAGGAGGAGAGTGTTCAGTAGCTACTAACCAGGCCACCCAGTAGTGAGTGAGACCTGCCAGCTACACCCACAGACACATGCCAGTGTAACAGAGCGGGCTGATATTAGTATGCTGAATATTACAGTTATATCATCAGAAGTGGTACTGATGTAACAGAAAACGCTTCAATATCCTGTCGACAGAACATATAAAGTGACCAAAATGTATCTCTTGTCATATGAACCCTCCAGACCCTGTTAGGTCATCTGGTTCTGGTCCGTTATCTGTTCCCAGAGACAGAACAAAGCCGCTGAGGCCTTTAGTTTCTCTGCTCCACAACTCAGGTCTGCTCAAACTGTTAACTAAATGTTGCACATAAATATATTTGCCTTGCACTGGATTGAATGGATCACATTGTTGTGTCACTCAAAGTTGTTTCCCACATGTGATCATCTTTGAGGCCATACTCAACACAGATATGCCAAACAGTCAGCAGACAATCAGCCATTATTTATGAATGTCACCCTCAGCACAGCAACACACACGGATCACTTCAATGTCAATACAAGAGAATAAATTGATTCAAGATTCTGGCTGCTACAGATCATCTCACAGCAGACTGATCGTATTAAAAATGATGCATTCAGTTATTCTTAGTTCCGTCCCTCTCCACCTGTCAGACAGGATGCACGAGCTGTTAGTACATCCAGGTGTGCAATGGACCATGGGTAATGAAGACAAACTGGCGGTATCATAATAATGACAGTTCTCTCTCTCTTTCTCTCTCTCTCTCTCTCTCTCTCTCTCCCTCCCCCTCAAGATGTCAAGGTATGTTGATCGCTTTGGTGAAATATGACACCATCAAGCATCTTTCTGAATTCGTCATTTGGCTTATCGCAGGCTGACATCTGAGTATCGACACGACGAGCGAGATGGGGATGGAGCCATTATACATAGGAGGGTTAGAGGTGGGATGGTAATCAGGAACCTGTCCATTGGCTGTCACGGGAGAATTGAACGCAAATGCATCTCTGGGTGTGACGGACAGAAATTGATCACGCAAGCACGCTGTGTGTATGTGTGTGTGTGGGGGTGTGTGGGTGTGGGTGTGCAAGTTTATAACAATGCCTTATCTATTTATGCAGCATATTGAAGAGGAATGCCTGATATCTGATTTCAGTAATGAATGTGAGATATCAGACTTTTTTCAGGATGTGAATAAAGAGAAATCGGCCTCATTCATGGAATATTAGTGAATGGGAATCTACTGAAATGCTCTTATGGGCAGTTTCATGTGTATTAGTCTGGGTTTGGGCCAACCAGGTGAAACTGTTTTTAGCAAGAGAAATTAGTCTCCAAATAGATTGATACATTTAACAGCCAGACATCAGATTTTAAACATTTACATTGCAAGTTAAATTACTTTATATAAAGACAGCAGGCTGGAGCTTTGGTCTCTGGTGTCTCTACACACAAGACATGAGTCTAATTTGATCAGGGATGTAATGAATTTTACGCGACATACCACATATGCCCTCTGCTGGTCTAAATCTGTCATTACAACTCCAAACCCAAATCCCCCTCCCCCCTTTGCCCCCCTTGAAGTAATTTGGGATGTCAGGTCTTTCATTCTCCTTAAATGACCCTCACTTTCACACCATCTGAAATCATCAACCTGAGCGTAAATCTGCCTGCAATTGATCCTAAACGCTCACAACTCTACATGTGATACTTAAAGCCTAAGTCATTGTCTTTTGTAACTCTGGTTATATCTTGGTCATATAATTATACAAGCTTTGACTTCTGATTGTTGGGATGTAACAAATCAGTGCATATTTAGACAAGTTTGCATTGAATCAACTAACTGCATAGCAATGAAAGTGTGTGTGTGGTTGTGTGTGGTTGTGTGTGTGTGTGTGTGTGTGTGTGTGTCTATTTTCTCATGTCATTCCCACAGTCTCTCTCCCCCCCTCCCCCACCCCAACAGGAACCATACTCTCCCCTTATCCCATTAAGACAATTGCCAAGACTGGCATTCAAACGTGTGCATTTGTGTGTACACACCACACTAACGCTCACACACACTTACAGAATGCACACAAATATAAGGCCCACCGACCCATACACTCACACAGGGCAGAGAAAGAGTAATTTCAAAATCAATCCTTTGGAAGAAAAAAGAATGGAGGGAAAAAAAAGAATGAGAGCCCCGAAACCTCCACCAGTGTGTTGGCTGTTTGTAAAGGGCTGTCAGTTACTGCAGGCTTCTATTGGGCCAAAGGGAAGCAGCAGGATTCAACGCGGGGCCCAATAAAGGGCCATTCTTCCTGGAAATCAGCCCTCACACATGGACTTGAATGCACTCGGCACTAATCTTCCGAGCTGTGGGAGCCCACTCTATATGCACAGGCTGTGCCACCCCAGCAGGCACGGCCGCGCATGCTGATGCTGCTGCACATGCTACAGCTCTGACACAAGGTTCATCCCAACATGGCTGAGCAACTATGGTCTACTTTCACACAGAATCACAAAATCATTTTTTGGAAAAATAGGTTGGTGCTACTGTCCCTCATGGCCAAGAACACAGCAGGTTTCCCCCAAAAAACTCATGGATGTACTTTGTAATATCCCGTGTCTCTTTGTGACCAGCTGAGGCTCCAGTCTGATAACATCTCTGCTTTACCCAAACATTTCATGCAATGTTAGCATGATATATAATAATGGAATATAATACATTTAAAAAATGTATGGATTTTCTTTTTCCCTTTTAAGTTCTCTTGCAAGTTTTGGGTGCTGTGTGCTCTACCATGACCTGGGAGTTTCCATGGAAACCATTTGTCAATACAGCGACAGAACAGGACAGGAACAGATGTAACCTGACCTGATCAATAGGGCCCTGGTCAGCAGAGCCTTGGTCAGCAGAGCCCTGGTCAGCAGAGCCCTGGTCAGTAGAGCCCTGATCAGTAGGGCCCTGGTCAGCAGAGCCCTGGTCAGTAGAGCCCTGGTCAGTAGAGCCTTGGTCAGTAGAGCCCTGGTCAGTAGAGCCCTGGTCAGTAGAGCCCTGGTCAGTAGAAACTTGGGGAGTAGAGACTTGGCACAGCGACCTGACGCTGCTTGCTCACTGCAGCTCTACCTGACAGTGTCGTCTTACAGAAAAGTGAATGATGACTTCATCCACATCATTCGAGTCACAACACCACTTTGATGGAAATATGTTTTCAATTTCACGATGAGTTTCAAAAGCAAACGTTCTGTTCACTTTAATTTTTGTGGAACGCTGCATTTGAAGTGTTTTCTGTATCTAGAATCCAACCTGAGAACATTCCGACTACTACACAGCCACTCCACCCTGAGCCACACTGCCCAGTTTACAGGCCAAAGACCACGCAAGTCCTTTGAAGTTGAAATTTCTAGCAGCTGAATTTCGAGTGTGCAGCTTCAACTTGCTTCCACTCCAGAACACAATACACACACATGGGGAAGGCTGAAAATTATTTGAAACTTGTGATATCTTCAAAAATAGTTTAACATTTTGATGTTTGGTGTCTGTACAGAAGAAGAATACCTGACCGCTTCCAGCAATTAAACTTAGTCACAAATCTGTAGGTTAGATATATTACCATTGACTATTGAAACTGCAGGTTTAATGTCACATCAGTAGAGGAAGGAGTTGTGTGGTTATGTGGGTTAAGAAACGGAAGCTGAAGTTCATTTGATGCTTTATTGCTCCTTTTACGATGATCTGATGACTTTTTCACAGTATGTCCTCAGTCAGAGCCACAACAAATCGCGCTTGTGAAATGTATTACAACAATGTATTTAGTATGCATGTGGCAGACACACACACACACATGCACTGTATCCAGTGTACATGACCTCTTTTTCACGGCCTCATTAACAGTGTTGTGATCCTAAATCCATTTCTTCTCAGCCTGTGTTTTGCTTAATTGATCATCCCCGTCTTAATATTAGACCAGTATGACTGATGAAGCACACAGCCCTCTTCATCTGCATATTAATACTGGTAAAGATTCATCATTAGCTGGAGGATTGCATTCATCTTAATGCCTTTTTGCAATCTTAATGCTAATTTTATTCAGCTCACAAAATAAAGGCTGCATAGGCATGATTTAGTGGAATTCTTTATATTGCCATGCAAACAACTGGCATTATATTATGAGCTGGAGTTTGTAGAAAGTTTGCAGAGAGTTTTCTTTTGTACGACTCAGACTGAAGTGTTTTGCTGTAATAAGATTAACAACAGGTGATTATATTCCCAAGAGGGGAACAGTAACAGGCTGACTCATCGTTAGTCAAATACTGCCATCCAGTGGAAGACACACACACACACACACACAGCTTCTGGGACCTTTCCATTCAAAAGGCAAATCACCTTCATAATCGGCAATCATGTCTTCATGTACTAACCTGTTCAGGGTTTGGCCGCGTCTAGAAACCTGCTGGTTTGTTGTCACTCTGCCGTGTGGTTTGACCAATCACCAACCATCCATCCATCCATCCATCCTCCATCCAGAACATATAGTCAGCTCATCATGCACCTTAAGAGCCCTTAACTCCATCCCCAAACACACAGAGAATTGCAGCAGATCAAACCAAGCATTTAACAAACCTTAAGCATGCAGTAGAAAACAAATCAGCTTCAGTGCCATATGGCCAGACGCCCCTCATGCTAAAGGCAGGGTGTCATGAAGTAAAAGAACAGTCCAATTACATCAACAACTAGTCAATATGATGTGAAAAACAAATGCTGCCCATCGCTGGGTCACCGCATGGAAGAGACACCAATCAGCACAGGACATGTGGGACGGGGCCAGGACACACCATGCTGGGTCATGCTGCTCTGGGAGATTTATTAGTGATTTTCCATTTTTTTTATTTTTTTTTATTAATGTTTTTCACTTGCGCTCCTGTCAGGAGTGTGGTAAAATGTGACAGTCAAGCAGCAAGAGTCACAGTTCATCATCATAATCATCATCATCATCATCGCCACCATCGTCATTGCCAACACCATTACCCTCCTCCTCCTCATAATATTACCAGAATCATTTTCATAATCATTTTTACTTTTTCATCAAGCTAGAAAATAATTTACATCACATTGTTTTACTGACTTTTGAGACCACAAACATTCCAGCAACACACTCTAGGATTAAGGGTGGGTAACAATCAGAAAAGCATGACTTTTGCATAGTATTAAATGAACAAAGACATTGAGTTCTTTATTTACAATTATTGTATAGATTAAAAAAAAGTATCATAAAAACAAGATGAATGAACACTTAAATCACTTACCCATAAATGGCTAAGAATGCCAAAAGTTATCTGTTGGCATTTCTCTTTTTCTTTGTTCCACAAACTGCATGCTGCTAAATACAGTACATCGAGGCAGGTGACAGTATGTTGCAAGAAGTATCATTGATATCATAATTATCATCAGCACTTTCATCATTATTATCATCATCATCATCATCATCATTATCATCATCATCATCATCGTCACCATCATCTTCAGCATCAGCTTCATTATAGGTTGTCAGTTTTCATGTAATGGCGGTGTTGAATGTGTTTCTGACAGGAGCTGCTTTAGATTACATACAGCCAAACAGCTGTGTTGGCGTGATGCATGATGGGAGATGTTGTCAGGACGGCTTTCCCGTCTCACGCCAGTCCACACAGAGTTTCTGTCCTCTGAAAATTTACAACAAATATTTGTTAAATTCGGTGTCTTTGCGTCCTCTTAAAGCTGAAATGTCCTCCTGGTTGTGAAAAGTGGTGTGAGAGCCGGAGTCTTTTATTGAAAATGCTGTTGTTGACGTGATGCTTTTTTTGTTATTGTTTTTTTTTGTCTTTATTTTACAGAGAAACAAAGGAATCGTCAAGTTTAAAACACTGTAAAGGAAAAAAGAGGAAAATAAATCAACAGCTTCGAAGCAAAACATCAGAATCCAGACTGTTTGTTTTTTTTCAAATGAAATAAAATAATTTTATTTGAATGGTCAATGTTACTTTTTCAACACGCCTGAGCTGACTGGTAAAGCTTGTGCATCCTCTGCAAATGGACAGATTGACTGAAGGGGGAATCAATTTGAAAAAGGGACAGAACTGCCTGGGTGAATGGTTGTATAGAGTATATAGGATTTTTTAAAAGTAGAAAATTCGTCAATTTTTTTTTCAAGTTGCATAATGAGCCTATCACGTCATGCTTGCCAATGACTTGGGTTAGTTATAGAAATAATGACAGTACAGGCTTTTTGTAAGTGGCCTTGTCCTTCCGGGTGCAATACGACTTGAGTACATGTGCGTCTCTCTGGTCATGTCTGATTGGTCAAAGCACAATAAATAGTTTACAACTAGTGAGTACACTCGAGATGCTAGAGTACTGTATATTCTGTGACGGCAGGAAGACAAGCTTGGTTAAAACACACAAAAAGCACATCTAGAAGTACACCACAGAATTTGTCATTCATAACCAGATAGTGCAGAAAAGAATCATCTTTTTTATATAGAAAAAGAGTCAAAGCAACATTCCATTTTTGTTGTAATTTGTTTTTTTTTCTGTTATTTCTTGTTGTTTTTTTTCAGATGTTAAAAATGCCAACAGCTTTGTAGGTGTGTGTGTGTGTGAGTGTGTGTGTGTGTGTGAGAGAGAGTGTGCGTGTGCATGTGTGTGTGCGTCTAAATAAATCAAAATAAAAAATAATCAACATAATATATCCTAATACTTTCAACAACAAAAAAAAGTCTGATTTTCTCACAGATCCAAATATAACTTTGCAAATTTCTACCATGACTCGATTGCAGCCTCGATGGTCACACACATTTTTAAACACAAAGTCCTTTGATCAAGCAGATTTAGCTAGATGACAGTTCACTTTAAAGGTCCTGATGTCAGCCTTGACTGAGGCCAGAGCCCAAGCAAAGAAAAAGGCAAAACAAAATGAAAAAAATAGAAGAGAGAAGTTGATATTCCCCGTCTGTCACAAAAACGAGGCCTCCGCTTAGAAAACCACAGGCGAGCCGCTCCGTCTGGATCCCAACAATCATATAGATTAATACTAAGATTCCACATTTACTAGGTATCCCATTATATTTTGGTTTCTTTTTGTTTGTTAATCCTCTAAAAATATCTACAGTATTTGACAAGACAGCAGGCAAATTCCAGCACATGGTTTTCAGGAATAACACACAGACACGGCTCGGATCCGTCTATCCAGAGCTCCGGTGTGTCCGCCCTCCTTCTAGAAACCAGCAAGTATATCTCTACGAGGTTGTAAACAAATTACATTCTCTTTAAGACATAAATAAGTCAAAGTATTTTGAGCCATTGAAGCAGGAACAAGGCAACATGCCAACAAACAAAGATAAACTCTCTCTAAATATATTTATATGTATTTATATTTATAGAATATATCCCATAAATGCTTTCATCATCAGTATAATTATGTGTTCCTTATTTTCCGACAGGTGCAAAACCACTGTGCAAGTTGAGCCCTGCCACCTCAAAACACATTTCCGTTTATGGTTGAAATACATTTTTACAGTTGGTTACATGTACATGCCACACAGAGGGAACTTGCAGGCCAGGAACTCAGACAAGCTGTCTGTAAAATAGTAGTCCGCCCCGAGGCCCAGCCCATCAGAACCAAAGAATTCCAATAAAATTAAACCCTTTTAAATAAAACTTGGGTAATGTACATTCATGCAGGAGCAACAATAATAATAACAATAATAATAATCAGAATCAGAATAATAATAATAATGTTTTTCAATTTAATTTAAACTATTATCAGTATTGACAATGTTACTGTTGAGGAGAGGGAGTTTAAGGGGAGTTTAAAAGTCCTGTTTTGTGATTTACTCCTCATTTTTCCCTCCGCGTCGTCCTCTTCCGTCGCCACTAAAGGCACACGTCACACAGATGTGCACTCAGTGGCACACATTTACATGCTAACACGCATATAGTCATACACACCACCACCATGCATATACAACCACAAAAGCAGCATGGCTGTAGATTGTGTGGCTTTGTCGCGCTTTTTGATTGTATGTCAGTGTATGTGTATGTTCTACCTTGTAATGTTACTTTGAATGTTTGTCCATTCAAAGAAGCTGAGAGCTTTAGGAGCTCAACGTTAAGGGGGAGGGGGAGGGGGTGGGATTTGGAAAATTTGCCACAGGATCCGTCCCAGGTAGGTGGATGGGAGGCTGGAAGATGAGAATTGAACCGAACAGGGTGCAACTTTAGGGTGGCATGAGTTGAGAGTCAAGGTGAGAGTTAAAGGTCTGGAGGACTTGGAGGAGGCGACCCCAGACTGCCAGCTAGAGGCGCAGGGCAGGAAACAACATTAGAGGGCTGAGGCTCGGATTCAGGTTAGAGGCTGGTCTCCAAGCTGTGCAGAGGGCTCGTCGGGCTGGAAGAAGCAGCTGATTTACTGGTGTCGATGGTCAGATTGATGCCACTGTCGATGGCGTTGTTATTCTTGTTAGGGGACGAGGGCTGGCTGGAGTACTTCCTCCTCCGGGCGGGGTCATCGTCCATGTCATCGATGAGGGGGATGTCGGGTGTGGAGTCTTCTATCCTAAACTCAGGGTGTGTCATGAAGTTGTGGATGGACGATCTGGAATCTGGTTTCTCCAGGCCTTCATAGAGGGAGCTACGGAACGCATTCACAACACGGATCTGCGGTATGAGAGGGAGAACAGAGAGAACAATGAGAGATCGTACCGGGCTGAGGTGAGAGGGTTGGAGGGACCCTTGGGATGAGAAAAAAAGAGGGAAGTGGAAGAGGAGGGGACGGGGACAGGGGGGAGGAAGGAACCTCTCAATTGGGGAGGGAGACTGATAAAGAGGTGAAGAAGGTGAGGGAGCAGCAAGATTATACGCAACTGCAGTCTGTGTTCTGCTTTCACAACATGACTACAGTTCACAACTCACGCAGTTGACGTGCACTAAGGAATATTGTGAGGAAGACAATCCACAACGAAAAACGGTCAAAATCATACATTTCAGGAAAAAAAAGAAACAAAGCAACACAAACGCTCGTTGTAAGTATACGCTTTAGTCCAATGTGCTGTATACCTAGAAACAAGCCACGTTAATAAATGGAATGCTCACAGAAAAATTAAAGGAGAATATCACATGCAAGTTTGAAGAGATCTGGTGGACGAGGTCAGTAAGGAGGAAGGAGGTTAGATCTGAGAGATCCAATCAGGTGATTTACACTTCAGAAAGGTACCAGAGCACTGTCTGGGACAATATCCACACAGACTCTGAACACACACACACACACACTCACACACACAAAGACAGCACAGGGTGGGTGAAGCATGGTCCCCAAACAGGACAATGGAAACAAGTCAAGTCTGGGTGAATGCTGGTTCAACACAAGCACTGCAGTGTAAAACGCACAGCAAAACAACACATCCATGGCAAAAAAGTGACCATTTGACAACACGGCAGTAAACAAGAGGTACACAAACTACATGCAACAACAGGACGGTGAAGAGGAGGTGAGCTGTGATGGACGGAGAGGACACGGAGGCACACTGAGACGAAGCGCACAGGATGGAGGGAATGGGAACTTTAATGTCGAGAGGTCTGATGGTCAAAGCACGTTCTTATCTCCATGCACGTCTAAGTAAACACTCAAGTATACAACTCAAAGAACTGTGAGCCTTAGTGACAATGTAGTGAATCAGGTTGTTCAGGTGGAGGATTAAAGGAATCATAACCTGCCTCTGCATGCACACCATCACATGATCAAGATGATGACTCAGCAGGCTTTCATGTTTTTATGAATACATTTGAATAAATTGCTGCTTCTATAGATCACACATATTCATCAAAGTTAGTTTTTTAAGATACATAACAGGCCAATACATGAATTACTATTAGTCACCAATGTTAAAATATTAATGGAAATGTTAATATATTAACACAATTTGTATCCAAATTGGTTCAAAATGCTTTCCACTATAAAATAACAATGGCAACTGTTTTACAATCCAATTATTATATGTAAGTAATTCTTAATTATGTTAAATGTATTAATAGTATTTCAAGAGTTTGTGAATGCTGCTGCTACTACTACTGTAATGCTACTGCAGTAAGAAAACAAAAGCATCAAAAAGAAACCTGGATGAGTGCATGTGACAGGATGTCGGACAATTAACACTGATGGAGGAGACATTGAACAAGAGTAGAGAAGAGGAGAGGAGAGGAGAGGAGAGGAGAGGAGAGGAGAGAAGAGAAGAGAAGAGAAGAGAAGAGAAGAGAAGAGAAGAGAAGAGAAGAGAAGAGAAGAGAAGAGAAGAGAAGAGTGTTAGGCTCTTTGAAGAGCTCTGTTCAGGATTGCTTGGCTGTATTTGCTCACCTACACCATGTGAGCTCAAATCAGATCTTACTTGCAGCTTATACTTGAATGTTTACTCAGTTACTTAATGAGTTATCTGGAATTAGTTCACAACAATGTCTGTAAAGACATACAAATGGGAGGACTGGAGGTTGGGATGAGGGGAGGGGGTGAGCAGAGGGAGACAAACTCACAACCTGAAATGTCACGCCGTGGGTATCACCCTTAGTCCTGCGCTCCTAGCACTCTGAGGAAACAAACACACATTCACCAATGAGAGGACAGTACACCCAAGCATGGCACGAGCTATAAAGATGAATCTGAAATCCAGTATGAACAGCAAAAACACACAACAAAGAAAGGAAATGAAAAAGCAGATAGCGAGAAAGAAAAAAGACGCATCTTCAGAAATGCCAAGTCCAAAATACACACAGACACAATATTTTGATTTCGGATTAATGAACTGCATAATGTTCAGATTTGTTCAATCTACACATAGTTTTATAAATTAATGACGGGATGGCATCCCTGAAGCAAAGAGAGCAGAGAAGCAGACTGACAGAGTTCTGACTCACGGCCAGTAGTGGAAGGAGCAGTAGCAGCAGTAGTGCTTGTAGGAGAGGAAAGGGCATTGGACAAGGACACGTGACTAGGACTAGAAACATTGGTTACATCCTGGTTCTGGCTGGTGGTGGATGATTGCCTTCTCAGAACCCCCGCCCCCTGAAAGGAGGTGCCACTCTTGAAGGTGTTGACTACATCAATCTGTGGGAGGAGAGCGGGACAGAAGAGGACAAATGGCTGCTCAGAGAGACAGAGAACAAATGGCAACACAGGCTGGCTGGCTGGAGTCAATCAAGACACGATGGTGGGACGGCTAAAGATCAGGGTGCAGTATCCCATGACGAATTGTAAAGAACTGAAGTGAAGGGAAGAGTGTGTGATCTACAGATGCAGCTGTTTGCAGTCCCCCCAGGAGTTCAACATATTTTTTTGTGATTTTTTTGCAATCCAAACCGTCATTTCCCTAAATTGTATTCAGATTCTAAAGTTTAAATAGCTCTACATGATAAACAAACACAAACCATATGCACATGTGGCTGAATGGGTTTCAGGAGGAGCAGCCAACATTCCAGCCTGCTCAGTGAGGAATGAGTTTCTCTGCTTCCTCACACATAGTCATTGCATGTTTAGTGATCTTTGTGCGGTAAATGTAAAATGATGTGGTAATTACGCAATACAATGCGAAATTATACAAGATTGCGGGAAAGTCTGGTGTTTTGTTGAATTTGAGCTGAATTCTACAATTGTGGAATCACAAAACTCTGGAGGGACTGCATGTGTATCGTTCGGGATTTATTGTGTTTTGATGTTTTCACTTGAGTTAACACTAATGGAAACCTCCCTAGCTGTCCAGCAGAATGCTGACCACAGCAATAATCCACTATCTGGGTTGCGATTGGCTACCGGTGTATGACTCTGGTCCATGGGACTGTGCTTTGGGATAGCTTCACCCTGGACCATGGGTGATACATTGAGATGAAACCATTAAACAACCAATCCAGCATGCAGGCTTGGACATCACAGTGATTATGGTCCGAGGAGATCATCATTCAGAATCCATTTCCAATTATGTTTAAGGTTTGAGCGCTGATCTTCCACTGGTCCACGCTGATGTTAGCAACACTCCAGTGAGAAGCACATCTTCATGTACCTGAATCACCTTGAGATAAAAGAATACCTTCAAGACAGTTACTGACTAGTGTGAGCAGCCCCGGCACATTTAACACAACATCTCCTGTGTTCTCTCAGGCGTACGCATGACAACGTCTGAGGAACAGCAACCCCCTAAACTGGAAATTGATTATATAACAAAGACAGACAGAGATTATAATGAAAAGCCATGTTAGAACCAGAGAAGACGGCTGGTCACAGGTGAAATTTAACCTTTCCAGTGCTGTTGTTGCTGTTACTTCATCGGTTCCATCAAACCTCACATTTCCATTGAAATAATAATAATGATAACACGGACAAAATCACTAAACGAGGACTGAGCTTTTGATGTCATGTTCTCACCTGAGTCTGAATGCGGTTGAGGCCTCTGAACCAGAGGATCTGTCCTCTCCTCAGTTCTCTCTCTGCGTGGTCAATTTCGTCGTTGTCTTCATTCACGTCCTCCTCCGGCAGCTCGTCTTTTCGGGTCAACTGCCCTGCCCGCCGCAGGAAGCGCAACTTGCTGTTGGGTACCGACGCGATCACCTGACCCACAGAGAAGACAGGAAGTTGTCTCAAAATGCAAGATGAAAAGCATACGGTGCAGAGAAATAAGAAGGGAGTGAGAGAGAGAGAGAGAGGAGGAATAAAAGAGAAAGGCATGCAGATGAATGTATACATTACCTGCCCCCAGACAAGCTCGCCCAGCCCTAAGAACACACACCACATCCACTTTTCCAAATCCAGAGGTTGACAGCTGAATGGCTTTCCACCAAACTGCACTATAAAGATCTATACAAACCAAAGTACACACGTCAGACTGAAACACACACATACTCATCTCACCACTGTCACTTACATTAATTAAATCAGAGCTAAATAACATTATGTGGCAACTCATTTGTTTCTCCACGTAAAGGAATTTGCATGGTGGTGACTCCCTATATCCTGTATCTATGGCGATAACCCTGAACAGATCAGCGTCTGCTTTACCTGCACAGCAAAGGTGCCAAACACAATAGAGCAGAAGATGGGATTCCTGAAGATGCCATCAAAGACGTTCCTCTCTCCGTGGATTTTGCGGGCGTTTATCTCATTAAAGAGCTGCATCATGACGAAGGTGTTGAAGATGATGGTGTAGTGCTCGGATGGAGGAGAGTGAAGAGGGGCGTTACGGCCACTGTCAATGTCGAAGATCTGCTCGCCTAAGGGTGAAAAGAGTTGGATCTGTTTGTGTGTAAGTGCACAGTGTATGTTTGTGACTGACACTTGATATGCCATGAGTGTTTTGTATCTTTGTATGTGTGATGATGTGTGCGTACCAACAAAGAGAAGCGTGAAGATGATGACGAGCTGATACACTCCATGTCCGAAGATGTTCTTGGTCATGGTGCTGGAGATGAGTGGCTTGTTGCGGCCGTATGGCTTCCTCCTCAGCAAAGACTCGGTGGGAGGCTCCGTGGCCAGAGCCAGAGAGGCGAAGGTGTCCATGATCAGGTTCACCCACAGCATCTGCACTGCCTTCAGAGGAGAGTCCTGAAGAAACGCAAGCACATTAGTACTATTGAGGAACTGGAGACATTCGTACTATTGAGAACACTGTTGCACTTGCACCCCATAGTGGCAAAGCATTGGCTCACCTCTGCCCCTATTCCCAAAGCTGTAACTCACACCAAAACATTATTTGCTAACATTATTAACACACACAACCCTCTGACCTGTGTGATGCAGGCGCCAGTGAACGCCACTATAACAGCCACAACATTGACAGTCAGCTGGAACTGGAGAAACTTGGAAATGCTGTCGTAGACGTTTCTGCCCCACATCACGGCCTTGACAATGCTGCTGAAGTTGTCATCGGTCAGAATGATATCCGACGCCTCCTTGGCCACATCCGTGCCAGCGATGCCCTAGGAACGCACAGATAAGGTGCAGACGGAATGAAATTAGCGTTTCATCATGTCATGGTGTGCGACGATCACATTCTGCACGACGCTGTGTTATGCTCACAAATCAACTCTGCAGTCACTGGATACAATAACACTCAAGAGTCCAGAGGGGGAGGCAGGATAATGTTGATTCGGTGCGTGCAAATGCATAAATGATGGTGCTGTTTGAAGTTTTGTGGTGGTCCAGTGCAGAACATAAACTAAACTAAATGTTGTGTTCAGTCTGCACAGGGAGCAGAAACATACAGAGCAGCAGGCAACAAGCAGCAAAGCCTGTTAAAGACTGTTCAAAAAGTATCATTACAATTTAAAGAGAGATCGTAAATGCCGACACATAAAGCTCTTCATTTTTAAACTATAACTGTAATTTCATCATGTAGTGTTCTGCTGATAACGCTCCTCTGCAGGACAATTGTGCGACCACAGAAATCCACTAGGGGGAGCTCCTAATCTAGGCAGCCACAGCCAGATTGCCTCAGAGGGCCATTTTCATACTGCAGAGGTGAAGAAGCTATCTGCAGAGGCTGATATGGAGGGGTTGTGTGTGTGTGTGTGTGTGTGTGTGTGTGTGTGTGTGTGGGTGTGTGGGTGGGTGGGTGGGGGGGGGTATCATCAGTAAGCAAGCAGGCGAGAAAACAGGAAAACAAACATAAAGAGAGGAGAGGGAGGGGTGCTGCTGCTGCTCACCATGGCGAAGCCCACATCAGCTTTCTTTAGAGCAGGTCCATCATTGGTCCCGTCCCCTGTCACAGCCACCACCTGCCTCTGTTCAACCATGGTGCTGTCGATGATGCCTGTCACACGCAGACAAATACAAAATTCACACATTCTTGATAAGATCAATTTGATTGGAACACTATCCTCGTTTCTTACTGTCTTTGTAAAACTGGTGACCAAGCAAGGAGGTAAAGTCAACAGTTTACCTTTGACAAGAGTGTGTTTGTCAGTCGGGGAGGACCTGGCCAGCACTCGGAGCTTAGGCCAAACCTTGTCCATACGCTCTTGTTCCACCTAAGTACACAGGTACACAGGTACACACAAACACAACGAAAACAGAAGGAAAGGTAGTTACAGTGTGATTTAGAGAGCCTTCTTCCCTTCTCACCCTCACTGCTTCCTCGCCGCCTGCCACCTCCCAGCTGTAGTCACCTCTCCTTTCTCGTTGCGGATCCTCCTGTTGAACTCTTTGCCGTCGATGCAGAGGAAGTCCTCTCCCGGCTGGATGATGCCGCACTTGATTGCGATGGCCCTGGCTGTGTTGATGTTGTCTCCGGTCACCATGCGCACTGTGATGCCTGCACGCTGGCACTTCAGGATGGCATCTGGCACCTAAGGAGAAGAGAAATAAAGTGTCAAAATAAAATATAGCACTGCACCCAGTCGAAGATTTCACTTTCCAAGACAGCAAAGATCTTTATTTCCTCAGCAAAGAGCAGATGTCCTCCCTCTGACTGTGGAGGTTAACATATACAAGTGAACAGAAGTGACTCTGTACTGTACTGTATGTTTCATATTGCGTAATGTACATAGAACAATAATTTAACTGTCAATCTCTAATGTCTTGACAAACAGCTGTAATATTCTCAGAAGCGATGATTAAGAATTGATTTATTGATCATACAAATGATGTGAAACTGGTGCAAACTGTATCATTTTTAGTCTTTTGCAGCCTTCAACTGCTTTAAATACACAGTGTTGTAGGTATAACGTAATAATAAAAACATCTCGAACACACACACACACACACACACAGTAACGCCTTTCATCTGAGCTATTTTCCCTCCAGACAGTTCTATTAGATTAGCCAGGGGATATGTGGATTGATCTGTGGTACAACCAGCGAGCGAAAGCAGAGAATTAATTCAGAATCCTGTCTCCTTCCTGGCAAAGGTCAGTGTGGGCGAGCACTGCAATCCAAGCCCACACATAAACAAACGTGTGCACATATAGTAGCAGCAACTCGCATCAATTTGCACAAACACCCAGGCAGGCAGCAGTGCACCCCCTGTGTTCTCTATCTCTCTCTCTCACACACACACACACACACACACACACACACACTCATGCAAATCCATGTGCAGGAATATGCATGCTTTCAACTTCATACACAGGCACATGCACTTGGACTTACACACACACCAGAACTTGTACTCGCAAAACCCACACACACCACCGAGTGAATCCACCACCACAGTGTGTGCACACATATTACACTGCCAACTGCTCATCTGTAGGCACAACACAATGCATTTAACAAGTCATTTAAAGAGGGGGCGGACTACAAAGTAAATCTATACAGTGAGGGACACAGTCAGGTCTTTAATGAGCTCAGGGGTCAAACAAACACACACACATTCAGCTGCATCTCAACATGGCTTCCAAATGCTGAATTGGAATAGGTATTACACAACATTTGCTTCTAAATGCTGGTGGACTTCGCTCTGCTTTGACTGCTTGGCGATTTGGAAAATACGCCAAAACAGTAAAGACAATTAAGAAGGCAAAAGATCTAATGGATATATGAGATGATGTGATATTAAATGATTAAGTCTTAAGTAAATATTTACAGATAGAAAGTACCATTAATCATATTATATAGGAATGTGAACCTGTGAAGCCTTTACAGTAAGTTATACGTTTTCCTTTTTCTACCCTCATTGATTCATATCAAGATTCTCAGACGTGTCATTCCTGCCCTCTGCTTTGCTTTGGATCCACACTGCCCCAGTTGACTGCTCATCCAAGGAGGCAGAGAGAAGAGGAGCGAGGAAAAGTGGAAACCTATTAAAAATACAATCTGGGCCTGGTGGCTACCAGAGGGAGATGGAGAGAGGCAAGTGGGTGAGACAGACAAGGATCAGGGATCAAGGAACAAGAGGGAGGATCTCATGTCTCTGCGCGGATCTGTTTGCGCTCTCAGTTTTCTCCTTTTCTCTCCTTGCCCAACTTTCTCCTTCTCTTCCTCCTCCTCCTCCTCCTCCATCTCCTCCTCCTCCTTGTCCTCCCACTCTCTGCCCACTCTCATCATCCTCTCAGAGATCAATCTAGTTTTCAGTCTGCTCCGTCTTTCCCCCTTCCCGCTCTGGCTGTCTCGTGTTGTCTCTCTTCCTCCTCTCCTCCCGTCTCTGGAGGCAACCCTCCAGAGCTGCCAGTGACTAAAAGAGCATCTCATTCTGGCGGATGAAATTAGAGACTAATAAACAAACCCGAAAAACATGTTTACCAGCCCGTGTGACCTTTTAGACAGCGAGAGAGTCATCTTATTCCCAGTATTATTCAGTGTTAACTTACTGCCATACTAAGAAGCCTGGAAAGCTGCTGCTGGTGAGCTGCTTTTCCATACGGGTTATTGAAAATGTCAGCTGTTAGGTGGCTACTGTGGTGGAAGGAACGGGAAATTACACAAAACGTTGGTCTGTTTTAGGTTGCAACAACAATATGGATGATGTTGAGTATCCCTGCAGGCAGACAGAACTCAAGACTTATATGAAGTGATGGTGAACATTCCATAGATTGCAGATGCAAGGAGCGGACGCAAAACCACTATCTTGCAAAGTTTGTCTTAACCCCATATTGCCTCTCCTTTCTGTGTTCTTTTTTTGCCAGGACACTTGCTCTTACTTTAGTTTGGTTGGGATCTTCACAAGATTGTTTGCATATTCATGTTTCTGACAAGAACAAGCTCTATTTTTCCTGTCCTCCCTTCTTTCCCTCTCTTTAAAACAGAGGCCCTGAGAAAGTCCTGAAGTATGGAGAGATATATATACGGGAGAAAACATGACAGAGAGGTGAAATCAGAGACCATTTTGGAGAGTGAAGAGCAGATGGAAAAAGATGGAAGGAGGAAGTTGAATAATGCAGTAGTCTGTTTCCTTCCTTCCTGTACGCACACACGCCAGCTGTCAAGCGAGGTCGGCTTTCTTACTGTACAGGGATACTTCTTTCCGACTATTATACTCATCTTTTCCTGTCAGTGAAATCCATTATAAAACAATGTGACCAGCCGAGGAAACAATCTCTTGCAAAATCATTAATTCAGGAGCCAGCGTGCCTCTGAACACTCAGGGACAGGACAGGAACAGCTGATGACACGAGGAGATAACAACCGCGCAGGGAGAAGTTAACACTCACAAGAGATCAAGATCCAGCCCGCAACGTCTAAAGCCGATCAGAACGATCAGAAACAACCCTCGTACCTCTGGTCTGACCGGGTCCTCTATCCCCACCACGCATATGGCCACCAGGTCAGTGAGAATGTTGCCTTCGTCTTCCCAGTTGGGCTCGGGGTCACCACTGAAGTCACGGTACGCCACGCAGATGGTCCTCAGGCCGTTGCACGCCATGGGCTCGATCACCTTCTTCACCATCTCATCCTTGTCCCTCGGACGGAAAATCCTTGGCTCGCCCACCTCGTTCAGGATGCGGCCACACCTGTGGTAAGGCGGGGCAGTGATGTTACTTTGCTTGGTTTTGTGATATCACCTAAGTGTAAAAAGCTCTGAAATCCTTCTTATTACCGTAATTTCACAAAACCAGGGACTCACTTCTTGAGGACGATTTCGGAGGCTCCCTTGCTGTACATGCGGAAGCTTCCGTCGGGCAGCTTGACGACGGTGCTCATGGACTTCCTGACAGAGTTGAAGGTGTAGACTTTGTACAGCTTCTCCTCGGGGAGCTGGTTCCTTATGGGCTGGTAGTCCCGTTTCAGATCCAACACCAACCCCAGCAGGCCACATTCTGTCTTGTTGCCCACCTGCTTGGGAAGGCCGCCTTCCTTATCTGGGGGCTGGAGAGAGAGAGAGAGACAGAGACAGAGAGAGAGAGAGAGAGAGAGAGAGAGAGAGAGAGAGAGAGAGAAAGAGAGAGAGACAGAGAGAGAGAAAGAGAGAGAGAGAGAGAGAGAGAGAGAGAGAGAGACAGAGAGAGATCTTATGTTTTGATGTATTTTCAGAAGGTTATTTATTCTCTGCAGTGTGTTTATTGCAACTTTAAGCACGGTTGAATGTATGCTTCTGATGTAACTGTTCTTTTCTTACTTAAGTGGTCCTTATATTTTGTGATGCTGATTTGATTTGGTGTTTTACCGCCTCTATTCTTTCAGCCCATGCCGCACATTTTAGATTTGCTCCAGTATTCTACTTCACCTGGCTACTGTGACTTCACTGTATACAGGAGGCAGGTTGGAATCTATTCTCTTCTATAAATGAGATTCTCTTTTCTTCAGCGCAGTGCCGCCAATGTAGGGCTCGAAATAGCAGCTAGTGATAATTAACTAGATAGCAGGTGAAAGGGTTGCAGTGTGTGGGAGGGGAGGAGATGAGATGGAATCAAATTTGGACGTTCTTATTTAAGACATGCAGCTCAGCGCAAAACGTAATTGGAAACGTGTTTTTCCCCTAAAACATTTGGTAAACATCTCACTATAGAGTACATACATCAATATAACAGCATGGATTGTGACTCATGTGGGTTATGAATGATAATCTCAGCGTGTAATGGTGCAGTATACAATGATACTAGTGTGTGTATTTCAATCGATGATCAGTATTACTCGCAGTAGTAGTGGCAGGCGTGGGATTGCAGTTCACCGAACACATTATGTGAACGTATAGAGGTCCTGCTGTATATGCGCACAATTTGCACACACACGTACGTGATGGTGCGTCCTGAGTGTATTTCTGCACACGCGAGCGATGTGGTCAGCTTGTTGAAGTCTTTGCATTGCCATGGTAACACAGGGCAAAGCATAGCATGCAGGCGAAACTTGGGAGAAAGTGTGTGTGTGAGAGAGAGAGAGAGAGGTAGAGAGAGAGAGGTGCACTCTGCCACTCATCCTCATATCTTTCTGTTTCCTTTTTCCTTTTTCTCTACTTTATTTTTCTGTATTGTCTCCAGTCGCCTGCACTTGTTTACTCTGTTTTCTCTTCTAAATGATCAGCATCACAAAATATACAGGCGATGAAACGTAAACAGCGGCCATTCTGAATTCTATGCAAATTTACGATATTCCATTTCAGCCAGTGTAACAGAAGAAAGACGATCATTAGATGGGACAGACTCACACACAGAGACACACGCGCACACACACACACACACACACACACACACAAATACACAAATTGTATTGACAGTGATGCCCATTAGTCTGGACACTTATAATAAGAGAATGCAACTCTTTCTGTCATTTTTCATAACATGTCCCCTCACTAAATCACACACTCACAGGCTCATTTTCATCTCAGCTTGATAAAACAGACACATGTAACAACTGACGAAGGGAAACTGAAAGGAATCTTCAAAATTAATGAGAGAGAGAGTGAATGTAGAGTTTCATTATTCCAGAAACGCGTCATTAACAGTAAGTGGATATTTGTTGCTTGACGTTCTTGATCAGCACGACGCAGCATCCTGATTTTTGATTGTACAACAAGTTACATTTGCTTCATTTCAGTCCCTATAAGTGACAGCGTGTCTCCCGTGGGTTTCGCTATATAGTATCAACAGTATGTTCCACACCTACACACTCAGCTACAGAACACCCAGGCAGGCACACACACACACACATAGACTGTACATTACCTCAGCGTGTCAAAAGCACAGTGAACATAATGCTCCTGACTTGCAGCTAAGCAGACACCTTCAGTCTGTGCTGTTTGCCCCAAAATAGATTGACTGCCTGCTCGCTGTTCTGTCTGTGAACAAGCTTCCACCCAGCATCGCATTTAAAAGGACAGCCTGTCATTTTCCTGTTTTTTGAATTCACTTTCCTGTTGTTGTTGTTGCCTCCGCTCAGCACTCTCTGCATTGCTTAGAGAGAGAGATTGTGCATTGGCACTACAGTTAATCAGTTTAATGGCCGGTTGGAACGAACGGCTACGGTTGCGTTCGTAAAACAAATGAGCCTTCTTGTCCGCATGTTAATACGGTTTTGATAAAGATTGCTAATAAAGTGTGCTAAGAAGCCATTTTTCCAAGAGGTAGCTCAGGGACGAATGATGAAACACCTTCCTCCGGAGTGGAGATGAAAATGTGATTAAACCAGGATGAAAGGCACAAAGGCAGTGAAGCAGCAAAAGCTACGCTGAGCCGAGGCTCAACTCTAGAGATGCGAGACAAAGTCGGGGTTTGCAGACTCCATTTAAACCAAACTCAGATGATGCAGATGAAGCATTTTCAGTCTTGTAAGGAATGTACCTGATTGCTATGCTTGCTTCAGGACTTGGATATGTTGCATTTGAAACCACCGCATATTATTTATTATCATTTAGGCTCAGAAATGTTTCCTCCCGTCTCTCCGGCTCCCGTGAGCCAGAAGTTCCAGCTGAGCGGTTTAGAGAAAGTAATCTAAAATCTCATTAATCATTAAAACTCAATCAGAGTGCTGGCCCATGTTCACCTGGTAATTAGACATATCTGGTTAATGTTCAGCTGTGTGTCTAACAGCTGCAGACAGGAGTATAAATACTTTAGACTGAGTTTGAGGTAAATAACAGAATTAATGCCTTTTCCTAATGACCAATGATTGCATCAGGAAGACATTGCCTGTCATTGGCTAATGAGGGGATGGAACTAATGGGCTCATCTGCATTGTTTGCTGAGTGTTGGGCGGAATGGTTCCTAGCAACAGATGAACAGACAACGTGTGTGCAAAGTACTGACTGGACAAGGATATGAAGGTCAATTAGAGCTTCGAATGACAATGAGACCTGTTGTGTGTTGTATTGACCCTGAACACTAACAAAGCAATCCAGCTTTGATAAAAATATAAGCGCAACAGAAGAAAAGGTGCAAACAGAGGAATCCACAGCGTTACGTTGAAGAGATTCCAGAGCTCTGGTTTGACGTGGGTTTCCACGCACAAAGGCTATTGCTGGCACGGGATGCCCAGCGCTCGCATGACTTGGCTCGGGTGGGCAAGTATTGGCCTGGACGTGGCTAAGGACCAGCTGCCCTCACCCTGGTCCCTGGGTGCTCCCGCAGGCCAGGACATATGCCAGAGGGAGAGCTGGCAACCTCACTTCCTATTTCACCTGGGGCTCTCCTTAATCCATTCCTCCTGTTCCTCCTTTTCTTCCTCTCTCTTCAAAAATCGTCCTCCTCCGTCCTCCTTTTCTCCCCGTCTTTAGCTCCTTTGTCCATCTCTCCTTCCCCCTCTCTCTCTCTCTCTCTCTCTCTCACTCTAGCCTGCCTTTCTCCTCTTTCTTGTCCTCCTTTCTTCTCTTCTCTCCCCTCTCTCGCCACTATAAGACACCTCGGGCTCTTCCTTGGCATCCTCACCCCGTTCCCGCTCCTTCCCGATTGTAGGAGTGAGTGGATGATATTCTTGCACTCCACATGAATGTACCGGCCAACTGGGCTAAGGCCTGGAGGCGTGCTGGAGGACAGAGCCTGCCGCTCTGTGATGAGGACACTTGTCACACAAGTGTTTCTCTCGCTTCTTCTACCATTTTCTTTACTAATCCTTGCTGTGTTGGCCTATAATGCCGTTATTTGATTGACATCTTGCACCCTTAAGATATGGAATTGTTGCTTTATTGCTGAATTTCTTTCTAGTTATTTTTACTATTATGGTTACTGTAGAAAGGAGCATGCAACTGCAATGTCACTGCAGTTGCATCTTCTATAAAGGCCAGCAGTAAGAGTATAATTGCGGTGCTTGGACGGTGCTCTGCTCTAGAATAATGGCCAATTACCAATAATGCCTTCCACAACAGTCTTTATTTTGAGTTGATTAAATACATGTACCGATCATACAGTAAGGAATGCGGGAGATGTTCAGCTTGCAGAATATAATGTGGGGAACACGCCTGTACAATCACAGTAGGTATCTGAAAATAGTCTGTCATGTGTGCAATCATGTAAGCAGTGTGTATGCATGTGTATCTATGGCTATAGGAATTACATGCCAACAGCAATGGAAAGCAGTTGATTGAATACAGTTCATTCTTACAAAGATGAAGAACATGCTACATCTGATTAAAGACGATCACAGATAGAAGTAGCAGTTTAATCAGTTTCTCTGAATGAAGATGTTTAAGACTGGTTTCTTAGATGCTGCTCTTTCTCGGAAAAACCGATCACTGAAAACATGAAAACTGCCATGGAGAAGAGGAGAGGAGAGGAGAGGAGAGGAGAGGAGAGGAGAGGAGAGATGAGATGAGATGAGATGAGATGAGATGAGATGAGAAGAGAAGAGAAGAGAAGAGAAGAGAAGAGAAGAGAAGAGAAGAATTGGAGTTCTGTGCTCCAAGCTGCAGATGTCCAAGATGCTCTTATGTCTTTTAATGTTGTGCAAACGGGAACATTTAGCCGACAAAAGCACAAACCAATTATATGAACCAAACAACAACAAAAAACAGTAACTACAAAATACTAAATTGCTCATCTCGCATGAATTCTTTTCCTTCTACTTTGTCCCTCATCTATGTGGAAATGACACACAGAGTTATCAAAGAATTGAAGCCATCTGTTTGTGTTTCGATGTGTGTATTTCCATGTGTGTACGTGTGTGTCTGTGTGTTCTCCACCTCTCTTTAACCTGACCAGAATAATGACCTGAGCAGGTGCTTGAAGCGACATGAATCTGGGCTCCCAGGACACTCACGCAGTCACACTAAGCACGCCTGTGCTGAGGAAACACACTCCTGACAAAAATGAGTGTGTGAGTAATATTTATAGGAGCCTGAGTCCACTACACAGTACTCTCTGTCATTATCTGTGTATTGATCTGGAAGTACTACTTTAATTATCACTATTTAGTAGCATAAATCATGTTTATATCTATCTTATCTTTAACTCTGTCCACTTTCTGCCCCTTTCATTTACAATCTTTCCACCTATGATATGCAAGATTCCACACATTTCATAGATAAAAGCTACAATAAGTTCATTCTATGTTTGCTGTGACGTTGTGGAGATGACGCATGTTCTTGTGAAATGATGCCAGTACATTGATGTCACTGAATCGCTTTCACAGTTTCCCATGTAGCGTGCTTGAATTTTCTGCGTGATTACACCCGACACAAAATCACACAGAAGAGCGATCGCTCCTTTGTGCTTGTGCGTGTCCGTCCTGTGCACACGAACACATATCTACAGTATTAGCATGTTGCGCGCGTGTTATCCTGCGTTTTGTGTGCGTGCCTCTGAAAATGCACGTGGATCTCTCCCCCTGAGGATGAGTCTCCGCTGTACAGTGTGTATGAAGAGCCAGAGCTGGGCCAGTGTGTGTATTATGAAGCCAGAGAAGCAGTGGGGGGACTGATATGGGTATCAAAGCCGGCCTCTCTGCCTTTGTGCTGTTGTGCGGTGGCCATCAAAGCCTTCCATAGCCATCCTGGCATCCCACAGGATTGGCCTGTTATATAAGAACATACCAGCCAGCACACTGCAGGGCTGGAGTGGCTCAGAGGGAGTGTGTGTGTGTGTGTGTGGGGAGGGATGTTCCAAATATTCCTTGAAAATGTGTTCCCTTCTAAACCTGAGTGAGATCAGATTACAAAAATAGCTTTTATTGCTGTTTGTCTTACTTTGGGCTGTGCTTGGGAATAATTAAGAGCTCTGTGTTCACCTCTACATGACCTCATTTCTGAACAAAGTAGGTGGGGGAGCACAGGGGAATGCAATCCATGAGAAATCAGTTAAAAACAAATTGCTGTTATTGTAATACAGTAGCTCTGAATGAAGAGATCAATATTTGGTGTAAAACCCATCCAACACCATTCAATAATGTAAAACTATAACATCTATCTAACTATCCATCCATCCATCCATCCATCCATCCATCTATCTATCTATCTATCTATCTATCTATCTATCTATCTATCTATCTATCTATCTATCTATCTATCTATCTATCTATCTATCTATCTATCTATCTATCTATCTATCCATCCATCCATCCATCCATCCATCCATCCATCCATCTATCCATCTATCTATCTATCTATCTATCTATCTATCTATCTATCTGCAGAGAAATCTCCCCTCCTTGGAGACACTGTAAACACGAGATCTCTGAGCACTCAGACAGATTGGGTTCGATTACAGTCTGCGACGCTCTGAATATCAGATAAGACGAAATTGCACAACCGTGCTCAAGGTGACGAGCTGAGCGAACGCCTGACGAATCCCAAGCAGCAGCCAAGGACGGCGACGGGCTGCTCTGCCAAGACGAAGGCGGCGGTGCCTGACTATCTCAGTGTTTCAGACCTGCTCGCATCATACAGACCAAGAAGCTCTCAGCAGTTATTTAAGACTTACACAGTCACTAAAAAGGCTTTTGTTTACAGTCATAAGAGTGTGTGATCATATTTCACTTGACATGTGGGCTTACCAGTATCTTGGTGGTGTAGGCGCTGTTGATGGAGATGGAGTGGACCAGTAAGTCCAGTGATTTGGGCGGCAGGACTCCGGGCTCGGGTATTTCTTTGTAGTGCACGTCGCCGAGGTAAACCTCCACAGCCGTCATGCGGTTGGTGGTTAGCGTGCCTGTCTTGTCGGAGCAGATGGCCGTAGCGTTGCCCATCGTTTCGCACGCGTCCAGGTGACGCACCAGATTGTTGTCTTTCATCATTTTCTAGTGTAGGGACACAGCGTGTTCATCCTCACATACATGAAAAATACTACACACACACAAGGGTTGAATTTAAAGGATGCTTCAGTCAATATAAACTCTAATATACTTGTACAGTGCCGTACTTGAGTGTTTACATATTTTACTATTTTTTATCAGCTATATTTTGAAATTAAACATTGTACTTCTTAATACACTTTAGAAATGGAAGGGGTGGTGATGAATTTACTCACACACACACAGAGGTCAGAGAAGCACAGAGTCATTCAGCTGATCTGAATGCAAGAACATATTCCAAACTGAGATACAAGGTCACCTTTTGTATAAAACATTCAGAGATTTTTTATTCCAACTTTATGGGCAACAGTGTATTCGAGCACTGAGCATATGAATACAAACCTGTTGTGAATTCATATTTGTTTATTTGTTTGTATTTGTTGCCTAAGAAGACTTTGTAAAGGGGCACTTTTACTTATTGGTATTGTGTACTGTAGTGGTTCCCAAACTTTTTCTGCAGGGCCCTCCTTTAATAGATCAGAAGTTTTTCACGCCCCCCAATATGTTTCTGCCCCACAAACTTGTCAGGGAATTTATACATTTTCAGAGGGAAACGAACACAAAGCAAGTATAAGCTATTCATTAAAAGAATAGATGAAAATGGTTTGCCTGTCTGTTTGTGTCTTCTCAAAATTCAATTTATGTCTTGTGGGTTGTACAAGGTAAGAGCACAGATTTACAATGACCAAAAGCAGTGTTCTGACAACAGTGCCAAAGTGGGTGTGTGTGTCCTTGCTCACCTTGACAGAGTAAGCCAGGGAGATGGTGACAGCCAAGGGCAGGCCTTCAGGCACCGCCACCACCAGCACAGTCACACCGATGATGAAGAACTTCACAAAGTACTGAATGTAGATGGGGGTACACTCGGGCAGCCAAGGCTGCTTACGCAGCACAAAGTTCTCGATAGCAAAGTACAGAACGAGGATGATGACAGTGATGGCCGACATGAGCAAACCTGGAAGAGGAAGGGCGTGTCTGAGCTCAGGAGTGATGTGAAGGAAATAAAGGAAGATTCAGTGAAAGAGCCAAATGATGTTAAAGAGCATCCTGCGTGCTGATCCATCCATGGAGTTGGATGCTTCTGACACTAAACAAACAATTTGTATTGCAAATACATTTTGCAGTGCAACATTTTTGTAACGTCATGAAAATGTTTTATCATATTTGGCATTATGGGAATATTCATATTGATGCCAAATCTGTTCAAAAGACTCAACTAAACTACTAGATGCTCCAACCACCGCAGGCCCGGTGCCCTGCTCAAGGGAAAAGGTAGGATCAAGAACATGTTGAGACAGGTTGAGATTCTATGATAGCTCACTGTCTTCTGACTGGTATTTAATGCATTTCTTTGGCTATACAATGAAGGAGGGGTTATATCGCTGCAGGGATGACGCCCACACAGTATGTAGGTGTATCGCCATATGGGCATCTGTTACTATACAGATATGTATAATCAGCATCCTCTATATGAAGCATTTTGTGGAAACAGTCTGCACAGTTCCGTCAGGGAGACACTGCATTCTCTGTAAGTACTTTGATTGTCCGGGTAATGTGTCTTATCAGTGCAGCATCTCCCTTTGATGGACAGGATGATGCTGTGGTGCATTGTTGGTCCTGATGTTACTGACGCGGTGAAGGACGTGTCTGTGTGCAATTTGCTGTACCTGCTTTGCCAATCTGGACAGCCAGTTTGGTCAGCTTTCCTTGCAGCACCGACTTCTCTTTCTTAGGAGCGGACACCTTCTTCCTCTCTTTCTCGTCGGTCTCTCCACCCTCGGCACTCTTTAGAGGTTGCATCTCCATGGCAGCTGCTCCATCTTGCTTTTTCACTGTAAACACCACAAAAAGAAGAGCGCGACGGCATTACAAAGGGAGGTTAGACCAAGAAAGTGAGGAGGAAATGTCCCAGAACCATGTTTCATATGATTGTTTTTGTTTTTGATCAAAGGTGCTCGAAAACACATTCCTGTGTACAATAAGAATATGTTTCCTTGTATACTTTAAGGTTTCAATTCCTGAGTTATTCTGTAGTGATTCCATGTTTGCAAAAGGCCAAGAAAGGCTAAGACCATTTCACACCACAACTTGATCAATATCATTACAATCTTAATATGCTGCTAATGCATTACAATCATAAAGCTTCTCTCATCTACTAACCACATGAATCTAAACACAGGGGGAAATCCCAAACCTCTGATCACATACTGCAAATGATCATTTTCCATTTAAATACAGTAGCATGTTAATGTATATAAATTCAACCAAATTGCCCCCCCCCCCCCCCCCCCGCCCCTCTCTCTTTCTCCCTCTCCCTCTCCCTCTCTCTCTCTCCCTCTCACACACACAAACAAAAGCGACACTGCTCACTACATAAGTGCTCCCTTGTTAATGCACCCAGCACCATTTCCAACCCGTTTTCTGTGGGCAGTTTGGACGTGAATTTGATGCTCACAAAAACCTTGCTTTGTTAAAAAACACATTCATCTTGGTGAGCGTATTTCTCTCTTTTTTGTGTCCTACCCACGCAGGACAGAGTGTGTGTCCTCTCTGTACCCAACTGTACTCAGCAGATCACATTCGAAATTGTCACGCTTATCAAGATGTGTTTTGTGTGATACCTTGACTGTTAGTTAACGGTTCGATAATAATCCCATACTGATAAAGGAGTAAAGGTAAAGGGTGAAGTCAAACTGGGCACATCCATGTAAAGTTTTGTGACGCAACACACATTAGAATATTAAAGCTACCTTGGGAATGAGAATGGCGTTTCCGGTGTTGTTTTCATGCTTTGGAAGGTAAATGTTTTGACTTAAATGCTTCATTTGCTTGAGCGATGGAAACATTGGTGTGTTGTTGTGACAAGTGCCTGGTGGTAAAGCACAAGGACGCTGACAACTAATCAAATGAGTGCGTTATCATAACAGTCATTCTGGGATAATCGTGATGATCAGTTATATGGTTAAATGTTTTAAACTGCAAACTGCTGCTGGCTACATTATCCAAGGTTTAACTTACTTTTCTCTGTTGCAAACTGAATCCTTTTAATTTTCCATCTTTACCCTGCTACAGTAAATGATCAATTAAACAAAAAGCACTAGAGGGCACCATCTAAAATGTCAGAGCATCTCTCTCTCATCCTGGAACAATTTATTTTACACAGTGCATCTCGGAGAGGTTATAAGAGCAAATCGTCATTGGGAAAGGAGAAACCAAAGTGAGGTTTATAAGAGGAGGACAGTGACCGCAACACGTTCTGGGTGAGTGTGTCAAAACTGAAGGACAGGTTGGTGCTTCTCATACGAGTCAACAACACAACGAGAACAACAGAACAAACAACAGGGACAACACGGTTGGTGAATGACAGTTGGTTAGATTGGAGGGGGGGTGGGGGGACTGCAGGTAAGACCTGGGGCAAATAAAAAGTCACACTACTTCTAAGGCTTTTATCTGGGAAAAAGTGCAGTGCAGTGGTGTTAAGAAGGCAGAATTCAATATGGACTGAAATAAACCAAATATCAGGCGATCGGTCACCTGTATTTGACCCAAAACTTCCACTGCACACAACAGAGGAGGTGAAGAGGAGGAGAGGAAGGAGGGTGAGGAAGAGGAGGGGACAAGGGAGGGCACAGGCGAGTGAGAGGTGTGGTTGGTTACCTTTAATCTGGTTGCTCTCCATATTGCCATCTTGCATTTTACCTACGATGGAGACATACAGGACAATAACGACAAAAATAACCAAGGCACACAAGTCAACAGAGAATCACCACAGAGACGTCACACACAGTTAGAACCAAAAAGTCACACACAGGGAGACAGGAAAATGACCTTTAATACCTTAAACGTCTCTGTGACAGTCACATAGAAAGGCTTAGTGATGCAATGTAACTAATCGCAAGATGTTAATCAGGCGAGAAAACGTAACTTAAGGTTACCGTAACTCTAATCAGAGACACGTATTGTGCAGGTCCTCTTTTTATGTCGTGGGAGGAAAAGGGCATCTTATAATTGTATTCAGTTTCATTAAGCAAAGTGTGCAGCCTCTAATGAGTTTATCTGCAGCTAAATGTTGTTCTGAGTGACATACAATGTGAGCACAGGTCATTTCACACACATTATCAACAGTACAAGTCAAACCATCAGGATATATACAGCATTACACAGAACGCGGACGACGACGAAGAGCACGACACAAACACACACAGCACACACACACACACACACAGAAAACAGGAGACAGCATGCAGTTTCAGAAAGCACATGCAAGAGGATGTAGATGTGAATATACAGAGGGAGAGAGAGAGAGAGAGAGAGAGAGAGAGAGAGAAAGATAGAGAGATAGAGAGAGAGAGAGAGAGAGAGAGAAAGAGAGAGCCTGAAGAGAAAGCCTCCCACATGGTGAAGTTACATAAGAACAACTGGAGGAAAATCGAAATCAAAGTTCAGATGTTTTGAATTTATTATGTTGTTAGATCCAGAGGACTTCACTTAAAAGCACATTTCAACCCAACGTTCTTCCTTTGAAATGACAAAATCAACGTGCTGACTTGCTGAGTCTTGATCCCTCTGAGAATTATGGACCATTTTGCAAGGTAATAAAAGATAAAACTAAATGTTAGCTCGTACAAATGCACAAACAATGAGACATTAAGAAAGAATTTATTATGAACTGCAGTGTTGATCCCATTATCTACTCAAGCTGCAATTAAAAAGATATGTCCTCTCTCTCTCTCTGTAGTGGGCAGATAAGAGATTGTTCCACAGATTATCTTCCAGCACTCAGTGCTCAAATGTATTAATGACAACAAAAGGACAGTAATAACTGTAACTCAAGTTGAGCTGAGGCCAACTTCTTCTCTAAGTTTCAGGCTTGCATGTGGAGGGAAACAAAAGGTTTGTTTCACCTTCACCTCCACATCCAGCTACAATAAATCAGACAATGACAAAAAATGACTATGAGCTGCCAAACCAACGCCCAGGACAGCACGAGGTCACCATTTACAGTGCAAAACACGTATTTCCTGACGCAAGTCCAAAGGCTGCGGGACAGTTCTCCAAGGAGACACAGACAGGAGGCAGCACAGTGCACCAATGAGCCAAAGCATCCAGCTCATTCAGCTAATGGAAACCCTCTGCAACTGCACTCTGGAGCTACAAGCTCACCCAGGCTTGGTTTTATGGCTTGAGGATTTCCTGGAGGTCACTGGTGTTAACTCCAGCACTCTGATATTGAACACTTCCTCAAACAACCATGTGCATGTGAAGGTCCACAAACACCTGTTACTGCTCAGAAAGGCCCAGCTCCAGCTCCATTTCAAACACTTCCCTCAGGCCAAACAGTCATTTTCACAGCTTTTACATTCATTTTGTTCTGAAACCCTTTGTCAGTTTAGGTTTTTACATAAATGGCATACAATAGAAATGTTCAATCATGAATGATTAAGATTCTGAACTTCTAGTGTTGCTTATTCTGCACAAAATCTGTGTTGGGACTGGATAAGAAAATACAAGAGCACCCGTCTTTACAGACCTAAATAAATGTGTATACCAAATTTTCAAAAAACCCTTCATAGCCATTAGAAACAACACAAGAAGACAGCGAAAAGACAAGAACAATGAGAAGGGGAGATATTTCTACAACGGTATCGGACACGTGCATTTAGGGTCATGGATACTAAAAGGGTCTAAGCAGAGCAGAAGGTGGACACCCATGGTAGGATGAAGTTTGAGAATGAAGAAGGGAGGAGTCAAAAAGTCACGACAGACAAAGTTCAGAGTTCAGAATTTGTGTCAACCTACCATTAATAAGGGCGGCACTGCCAGGGGCATTAATGCCTGCAGCCCCATCCGTGGCTATAGTGGCGATGGGGTGGATAGGGGGATGGGAGCAGTCTAGCCAGTAACAATGAGGGCCGAACGTGAATGAACAAAAACACACACCCACACGCACGCACACACGCACACACACACACAGGGTAGAACAATGGACAGAAATAACATGGTTAAGAGATACAGTATTGATAGACTGTATGTTAAATGCTGTTCTACTCAGTGTGGATTATTCCTTTTGTATCTATCTAGATTATAAAATACTGAATTAAATGAATAGTGTGATTTACATATTTTGGGGGGGGGGGTGTAAGTAAACATGTATAACACTGGACAGACAGGAAACAGGACAAATGAACATATATGTTTAAAGTACAACAGGAATATGGAATGGGAGGGGGCCTCCAGAGTGAAACCAAATCTTGGACTAAATCGGAGAAAATTACACACCTCAATAAATGCCAGTGTACATACTTTTATTCTGTACTGTCCTACTGTAGTTCATTTCAACCATGTTATTCGAGCATTTAAGCACCACAAATCATAATCTGAGCGCAATCCAAAAAACAAAACGTTAAGAGTCGTTGCATAGCCAATTTAAGAGTCAAACTTAAAAGGGTCCAAACGTAATCAGCCAGGGAAGTTAGCAGGTAGAGAGAATGTTACTTTAAGACTACAATATGTTTTGCACATTCCTCCTGATGAAACAGCAGTGTGTATCAGCAACACCGTGGGTCATCTATCCCTCTGAACAACCATAACTTCACTTTAACCCAGGGAAACGTACAAAAAATGTAAGCACCAAAACAAAACGAGGTGACATATATAAGTGCTCTGTGATCATAATCTCCTTCCTGCTCGTTTTCATGGATTCTTTTCCTGGGGGCCAGCAAAAAATCCCCATCAACCGACCCTGGTGGTGGCGTTAATGGCGGCTCAGAGGGGAAATACTGTATTTGATTCACACGATGTAGCATGTTTGGTGTTGCCCTGTATGCAATCTAAGTCAACACTCACGCAAACATAGGTTATCCGTTATTAAGTCATCTGCTCAGCCAGACGAAAATGACAATGGCGACAACTTGTTAACAGTTGTCATTGTCACTTAAAAAGATGCAGTGTTGAGAGGATGAAGCTTCTCTTTTTAAGTGAACAGGGGGTGCTTGTGGTAAAAGGAGTGAGGAGTCACAGGGGTTTGTTGAGGGTAAATTAGGGGTTAAAGGTCAAAAGTACCACTCCCAGGTTAGGGTTTAGGGGAGGTCAGAGAAATGTGATACTCTACCTGTGTTCTGGTGTCCGTCTTCCACGGCCCTTTCGTCTAGGAGGTTTTGGAACGATAAGAGAGCAAGGAGAGTAATGCACCTGAACCCACAGAACCTGAATACTGCAGCTCACAACCTCCAAAACTCATTTCATATAGTACTTTTAGGTACAAAGGGTCACTGTCAGGTACTACAAATATGTACAGTATATAAAGTTTACATTATTTAAATAGTAGATGGACATTTATTATTTTGTTAGTTTATTGTTTGAGAGCCAATCAATAAGGTGGATACTGAAAAGCCCATAACAGCTAGAAGTCTTTGGCTGGAATGTGGCTGTGCAAAACTGACAGAAAGAAACGTCAAATCATCCTAGCCGCATGTTAGTTGTGAGATGAGTTTGTGAGATGACGTTCATACCTTTCTTTTCTTTCTTCTCTTCCTCCTCTGTTCCAGCCCCCAGCAGAGTGAAGATGATCCCGGTCTGAGAGTTGACACCGACAGCGGTCACCACCATGCGCCCTGACCCCTCCATCACATGGGTTCCTTTAGAGAGAGAGAGAGGGAGGGAGAGAGAGAGGGAGAGCAATGTAAACTCATCACAATGCAGCCTTGTTCTTTGACCTTGGCCTTGCAGCCTACATGACCTCTTACACAGACTGACCTTTTGAAGTATTACAGAAAAATACTGATAGATTATATATATAGATTATAATACTGAAGTCACAAAATGACCCCCCCCCCCAAACACACACACACACACACACACACGCACACACGCGCGCACACACACACACACACACACACACACACACACACACACACACACACACACACACACACACACACACACACACACAATTAAACATCACGCATAACAGTTGCTGTATTGGATTTGCATGATAAATTACACAATCTCACAAAATCTCAGCTCGGTTGACGTGATTGCAAAGAGTTTGAAATTATATTTTTGCTTTTTAAAAATCTTCCCTACATAAGTGCAGCAAGAAACTTTTGAACCCCAACGGTGTCATAATTAGGGTCAACCCAAGGCAGTCGGCCACCTGATGTACAGTAAGTCGCATTAGTGCGGTTGGATGCATTGCCTTAAGTGTGGGTTATAAATTTGTAGCAGACTAAGTCGATGTGGGCGAGTATGAAGAGACTAATTGAAGAAGGCAGCAAAAAGGCATATAACTAATTACTCATAATACTCAGAGAAAAACTAAGATGACTAAACTGTGAGATTAGATGAACCCACGCCTCTGCTCTTTGCCATACTTTGCATTCCTAAGAATCCTCCTGCTGAACATCTTTGCTGCTATACAAACACTAAAATCATTAAAGATGGGGTGAAGATCAGAGGATGTTCCACAGGATGTTTCACAGGGTGTCCCGCTAATCTCTTGATGCCGCCATTACTATTAAATACCTTTGTCTTTCGCCTGAGGTGAGGTTGCGATTGTGGGATTTCACCTTTTTATTTTGATCTCCAGCGATTGGGTGGCGGAGGCGAGACAGCAGCTTGTGGAATGACACTTCTCGTGCTAATCACACGCTGATAACAGAACTTTAGGTATTATTTCCTGTGCCGACCGTTCTTCACACAAATATTTTAAGGTAGCATAACATCACCTCTTATTGGGCATTGCAGTATTGGAGCCAGACTGACAACATACCAGACAACAGCATTGGGTCTTTGTCTGCAGACTTCTTGACGTGGTCGGACTCTCCTGTCAGCGATGATTCATCGATCTTCAGGTCATTGCCCTGAATCAAGATTCCATCAGCAGGCAACAGATCACCTGCAATGACACAAAGTGCAGACTTGTGGACTGGATTCGTGAATGGACTCCAGATAAGAGCGGATTTAAGATTACGATGCGAGCAGCGACGTAGATACAAAGCTGGAGAGATTACAGAAAGGAGGATTTTGAGAATTTTCAAGCATTGTTATATTTCCTAAAGTAAGCAAATGTTGGTGGTGGGATGGAGTTTATTGGGTTAATCCACAGCAGGAGAGAGTTTATGAACGCGGAGGCATCATCCTTTCATACTTTATCAGTCCATACCACATGCCACACACACACACATACACACAGTCTCCTCAAACCTACCGTATTTGATCTGCGCGATGTCCCCCACAACGATGTCGGACACAGGTAGCTGTATGACTTGGCTACTACGGACCACCTGAAACTTCTGCTCCTGCTCGATGCGGCTCTGCAGCCCTCGAAACTGCTTCTCCTTGGACCAGTCATTGAAGGCCGTCACAAGCACCACGCAAACCACAGACAGCAGGATGGCGGCGCCCTCGATCCAGCCAGCATCTGCCTCACCTTCATCTTCCGCGCCGCTTGCTGCCGCGCCACAGTTCGCAGCTACAATGCGGTGATGAAGAGGGTCATATACAGAGGTCAAACATTTGCCGTGTTTAGACATGCACATAGTTTATTACATACACACATGTGCTGTACTGACATTGAGATACAAGCAAGAAACTACAGGATGACCAAATAAATGAGATACACCAGGAAGTAGGTAAACGGTGTTGCGCGTGTGAGTGTGTGTGTTTGCATTAACATTCACACGAGCGATTGCCTGTTTGTGCTGTGTGCTGTGTTCAGAGGATTTACTTCTCCCTCACTCCTCGCCTCTCCATTCATTCCCTCCACTTCAAATGAAGGCCCTGCAGTGTGTCGGCAGCGCGGTGACAGACTGTGGTATATTTGGGAATGAAACGATTCCAATTCCCTGTCCTCCTCATGCTGCTCCTTGTATTACTCTGGGAGCCATTGTGCTCTTCACTCCTCGCCAGCTGACTTCAAAAGCCCTCAGTGGGGTGATTTGCTTCGGGACTATAAAATACTGGCAGTGAACATGCCAGAGCTCGGGTGTAGACTCCCCATTATAGACATTACCTATGCAGGGTTTGATCTTTTAGCAGAGGTAGATGGCAGCACAATTTATGGTTTAGGGTTGGCAATATAATCATCATCTGGAGACGCTGTATAGTCAGTGCAGCTGTCTAACTGTTTTCAGTGAGACGGCCATTAACCCTGCAGGCATTTATATAAATCTGCATCTGTGCTCGTTCCAGCCAAAGAGAGAGGAAGAGATCAATCGCAGTATAAATATTTTAAACATTTATCTTAAGATTTCTTTCATTTAAGCGTGAGTTTAATTGTGAGTTTATTCGATTTGGGCCCAAAACCCTGAGCATTAGGATGTACTGTGCGTTCTGTTGTTCTTTTCAACAGCAACTACAGAAAAAGCTTGGATCACCATTGAGCCTTGCAAAATGTGCCCAGAAAGCAAAACATTTTTACAAAGCATAACGGGTCTTTAAAGTGATACTCTGGAGATTTAACAAAATGAAAGGATTTTTTGGGGGATTTTACATCCAAACTAGGACACTGACATTGCATTTTTTGTGATATTTTGTGTAATATCTGGCATTTGGAGTGTAGAATGGCCCAGTGTGGAACTATAAAACATAAAAACGAACATAAAACAGCTCAACCACATATAGCTGAAAAGTTTACTTAGACGATTATATGTTCAACATTTCCTTTCCGACTGCAGACTTCCGCATGTCTTCTCCATTTGCTGTCGGAGTCAATTGAAAGCCCTGTGTGTTGACCTTGGGTGTGTGTAATGGGTCACAAGGAGAATGTGGTGGAGGTATACATGCTTTGCACTGTAAGAAAGAATAGCACCTGAATGTTACTGATTTTACAGATTATCGCCAAAATGCTTGAAATCAATGTGAATGACCTGAAATTTTACGTTTCTGTACTGTGGCTTTAACTGAGTGTGTAGCTGTCCGTGGTGCTGAAGCCTTCGCCTGGATGAAAGCGGTCTACTCTGACCCTGTTGTTTTCAGCGTGGAGAGATGGATGATTTGTGTTTCAATGGTGGTTTTCTTGGAGGAGAGGTGCAATTATGAGCCCACGGCTTTTTATATGTAAATGCTCATAAGATCAAGTCGTCCCACCACTCTGACTGTGACCTCTCTGACCCACACAGCCGGGCGGGAATTTCTCTCCTGAATTTCCCCTGGGAGGAATAAAGTATCTGTCAATCTCCCTAGTGTGTGTGTGTGTGTGTGTGTGTGTGGTAGATCTGTTATTGCAGGTGTGCTCTTTTTGCGCCAACACATTTTTATTACCCTAGTGCTTCTCCCCCCATAAAGCCTATAGTTGCTTATGTCCACCCACACACACACACACAAACACACACACACACAACCATCCAATCACCCACACAAACACACACATGCGCGGGTGGGTTTTGATGGTGTGATAGAGAACGAGGGAGGGAGAGGGAGAGGAGAGAGAGAGAGAGAGAGAGAGAGAGAGAGAGAGAGAGAGAGAGAGAGAGAGAGGAGAGAGAGACAGAGAGAGAGAGACACAGAGAGAGACAGAAAGGGAGAGGGAGAGGGAGAGAGAGACAGAGAGGGAGAGGTAGAGAGAGAGAAAGACAGAGGGAGACAGAGAGAGAGAGGGAGAGGAAGAGGGAGAGGGAGAGGGAGGGAGAGGGAGAGGGAGAGGGAGAGGGAGAGGGAGAGGGAGAGGGAGAGGGAGAGGGAGAGAGAGGGAGAGAGAGGGAGAGGGAGAGGAAGAGGGAGAGAGAGACTGTGATTCTGTGTCTGTATGGTGATTCAGAGCAGTTTGCATTCATGTGTGACTCGCTGTTTCATATCTGCAGGGGTTTATATGCTGATTTAAACTCATATGTATTCATATCATTCAGATATGAGGGGGGGGACTTGCATGTCTGCACCTCTTTGCTGCAACCTAAAAGGGAGTCTGATTATTTATCTGCAGATAGATGCACTTATTAGCATAATTATTCCTAATCCATTTATCTGCTTTATTTGAACTTGTAATGTGGCGAGCTCATTCACAAAGTCAACCTCAAAAGAAGCAGTGTGTGGGCAACGCCACTGTTCTTAATGCCCGATTAAATCTTAATAAACTAGTAATTGTACTAATAACAAACCTAAAACAAACGGATGTTATAATCTAGTTTAAAAACAAACTCAAGCAACGAAGGAGGCGACTATTTCTTCTCCAACTTCACCCCAGTACTTTTAAAACCTCTTAAAATAATGATTTGTTAGTTTGGCGGGATAACAGAATTCCATTACTGTGATAATGGTGGGAGCAATGACTGATATTGCTGACTCAGCACCTCATTATGGTCGCTGTCTTCATTTCCTGTTTCACGGCTCACAGGCCTGATGTATGGCCACTGCGCACTCAAGGTTATTTCTCTGCTCAACACTTCATTAACCTCCCCTGTGCCTTCCGTATTGCACACTTGCGCGCGCACACACACACAAACACACACATCCCCATGCTGGATGAGTCACTTGACCTCTCGAGGCAGGTCACATTTTTTTCCCCCTCCCTCACCAGCATATGTGTACACATGTAAGCGAGACTGTATCAGTGAGGTCCGTGTCATCTATGAGTGTTCCTTATCTGTGTGTGTGTGTGTGTGTGTCTATTCCTCAAAAAACACCCCCAAAGCAGATGATGACTGAGCATTAAGGAGGTGGAGCACTCACAATGTCCGTCGCTCTCTCCAGGAGAGTGGTAGAAAGAAAGGACGAGGGAGATCAGGGCAGCGACCTCCAGGATGATGAGGGTGACGTCCTGCAGGGCCTCCCATACCAGCTGAAGGAAGGTTTTTGGCTTCTTTGGAGGTATCAGGTTTTTGCCATATATTTCTTTTCTTTTGTCCAGGTCAATTGGGGCACCGGCAAGTCCTGAGAGGAGAAGAAGAAGAATGAGAGGGAGACTAGGTTAGAGTTTGCACAATCAGTTTCACAAACATAGGATTTATTGCAGGTATGAGTAAGTCATCGATCGGTAGTGACTGGACGGCTCATAGTTAAGTGGAGGGAACCTGTAAGATAAATATTCATGAAAAATACCATCTTGTGTCAGTAGAACGGACATAAGAGACTATATGAGTGCTTACGTTTGCTGCTAAGACTAAGGAGGAAGGGTTAAGGTTTGATTCAAGGCCCCAGCGGGCTCTACTGACAAATCATGCTCGGCGACCTTTGCTCCCTGGGCAATAAACTGGATTACATCAGCCAAACCGGTGTCAAGGTCTCGATGCGGTAGTCGCAGGAGTCACCAAACGCTGCTCATTTCATGGCGGTATGATCTGCTTAATGTGCTGCAGTCTTCATGTGTCACAAGCACGGCTGCGGCGTTACAACACGGCGCCACCTGGGAACCATACCAGCTGATCCAATGACAGCATATCGGTGTAAAAACCTTGATCGGGGCATCCAAAGTATGGATGGTTAATAATACAGCGATACAGTGAGCGTCTCTCTTTCTCTCACACACACACACACATGCATCATACAATCCACCACTAATTACCAGTTTGAGTCATGACGGGCCCCGGCTCTGCATTTCTTATATAACGCCTTTCAAGAGGAAAACCTTGCTCTTTGACCTCATCCACCTCCTCATACGCCATGAACTCCTGTACATAAATACATTTCTCTCTTCTGACTGAAAAACTTCACACAAGCTCAAGGCACAATTTACTGAAGGAAGAGTGGAACAGTTCTGCCGGTAGGTTGGAATGCAATGCTAACATTGTGGGTGCTGAAGAATTACATCAGTTGCTGTGTTTTGCTGAGAGCAAAGGTGAAAGCTAGAAATGTAAATGAGCGGTATTATTGCATTTTCAATTAGCTTTATTTACTCTACTTGTACTTGTACAGTTTAAAATTGAATACATTCATTCATTCATTTCGTCTTGTAAGATTTAAATGAGCAACAATAGGTCTGACAATTATGGTGAATTCGTACGGTGAGTCAGCGAACTATCTCCATCGTTATTCAAAGTAATGGGCCATTGCTGATTTATTCACATTCACATAAATCACATTCATTCATTATTGTTATTATTTACTGTACATCAAAGCTTCTCTCAAAGATCCTCTCCAATCTTACGTGACGTCAACACTCTGACAACATTGCGGCACAGTTGCCACTCAAAAAAAGTGGACAAACTACTGAAATTGTATGAATGTGTAATGTGTATAAATCTCTTCCTCCCTCATAGAGACTGAAGCAGAAAATGCCTCATAAATCAACAGGGTTCTCTTCCCCCCTCAGCACAGACATGGTGGGTCTGGAAGGGTAAGAACCAGAATGCAAATGTACTTTATACTTAAAATCGTATACAGAGTCCAGTGACTGTACAGTGCTGCTGCTTTCAGTGCTGCAGGAACATTATTGGTGTTGCCCTTCGCGCACAGAGGCTCAATGCATATTCACCCTCAGTCTCTCCCTCACAGCCGCAGACGTTACCACAGCATTATGTCACGCCTGATGCGTCACCAGGTCCCCCAGGAGTCAACCTGGATTGCACCTGATAGCATCGCGGCAATATGACTTTTCTTTGTTTTTTTTGCCATGTGTGGCTGCATTTGATGTTTTGATACCGACAGAACACAGCTGATTATTCAAATATGTCTAACTTCAGAGAGAGAGAGAGAGGAACAAAAGCAACGCTGAGCGGAGCTGAGGGACGGAGACACAAGGACGGCAGACGGGTTTCTGTGTGCATGCTGCTGAAAAACATGGGACGAGATAAATACAAGAAAGAGAGAGAGAGATGGTTGGCGTGAGGAAGAGAGAGAGCGAGAGAGAGAGAGAGAGAGAGAGAGAGAGAGAGAGAGAGAGAGGACAGAAGGAGGGCAGGCAGAAAAGAGAACAATTCCAAGCTCCTACACAGGAGAATGCCCTGGTTACAAATAGATCAGTCTTTAAATAGGCTCATTATCCATTCTCTTTTAATTGTCTTTGTGAGAGGACCTAGCGTGCTCGCCCATTGATCTCCACAGCACCGAGCCGCACATCGCACACACAGCCTCAGCGCGTGCCAGCGTGTCAGTGTGTTTGCACAGCGTCGCGAGTCGTGACCGAGCCGCACGTGCATTTTCTGTGTGAAACGGAGCCGGAGCAAGCATGCCTGCATTCTGGTATCGCTCGATTAACCGTGAGCCCACAAAATCTCACACACACACACACACACACACACACACACACAGGCGCACACACAGGCACAGATATCCACACGTACATATTCAGAGATTTGTGCACATGCCAGGTCAGATAAGCATCCATATACTGCATGATTCAAACTTGCTTCTACTGAATACAGGATTTACAGATTTGAATTCTGTGGTTGTTAGAAAACAAATACATATGCTAATTTCCCTCCATTTTGCTTCTGTGGGGATGCAGGGGGAGCGAGCTATGGCATGCAAATGTAGCATTCTGCAGAAGGTCAGCAATCACTTCACATTAAAGCCTACCTCACTGCTTCCCTCAGCTGTTCGTGCTACGTGATTAGTACGGCTGCACGAGACGCTTCCTATAGGTGAGGCGTGACATTTGACCTTGTTAATGAAATGTTTCCCTCCGACGCTACCAGAAATACGGCCAAAGCCACAATCAATTTCTTTCCTTCATTTGAAAATCGCTTCCTTCGGTGATCGCTGCTCACCGCAATAGATTCACAGATTATAAAACACTGTATGCTAATAATGTCAGCCCACGTAATTATTCTGGCAGGGAGAAGGCAGCGCTTAGAAACAACCACAGCACAGGAGCCGCTCACAGAGATCAGGAGGGGATGTGGTGAAGTTCACAACCTCTGCGCAGTATTTGACTGGGAATGTATATGCCAAAAGTCATGCGGTACGGATGCCTTTCAGTACTGCTTATGCTTATTGATTGATCTGATTGATTTAGGTTTAAAGAGTGAAACAGCTGAACAGAAGAACCCTGGGAACGTATGGATCGCAGCCCAAATGCTGCATTGATCTGGGTTCATTCTATCATAGTAAATGAACAATGACCCCAAAACAAACGCGTGCCCGGGTGATGCAGGTAATTAGGGTTAAAAGCCATACTGACTAATTAAGACTATTCATCTTAATTATGACCTTGGTTGCAGACAAAAAAAATACTTTAATTAGTTAATCTTTGCTGCTGCACACCAGCTATTTAAGCGGCGTCAAGCTATGGGCGTACACACACACTGTTCTGTGCATTACAGAGCTACTGTGAGGATTCCAAGTGCCCATGAGAAAACATCTGATTATTTTATGTTCTTAATTATAAAAAGGTCTGCAGCACAGATGAACTCTCTGGACCTCTGGGCTCATGCTTCAACCAAAATATGGTGATTACCACAGCGCTGCTCTTAGATCCATTAGTGAAATTAAGCATGAAGTTTGGCGTCATACCAACACTCGTGTTTTATAAAAAAAAGGCAATTTCATGATAGCAAGCAATTTTTCAAAAATGCAATAGTGAACATTATGGTGTAAATGTTGCTGTGCAGGCCAGTGAGGCACAGAGAGACATGATATGTGATGCAGGCTGGGTCTGTACCAATAAACCTGACTTGAGTTCCTCCCTTCTTCTTCCCCGATGAACTCAAATGAATGTGGAGTGATGTGCTGATCAATCACATTTGCAAAATCTGTAATTTAAAACTATTTGAGCAAAAGGGAGCTATTGTTTCCGCACAGATGTGGCAGGAAGATGAAGAGCCCCACAGAGCTGCTTTCCTTTATGTGAGGAGGCAGAATGGATTTTTGTCAGGGAGCGGGATCATGGTGGCATATTTGAATAGTTGGCCCTTTTTTTTTGTGTGTGTCAGGTAGCTAAAAATAGATCTCCATGGAAACGCTATGCATCCCACACGTAGAGTGGAAACACCGGCGACTCCAAACGTTGGAGAATGTATTATGTGTGCATGCTTGTGTGTGTGTGTGTATCTCACACATGGCAGCCATGGCTGTTTGCAGACATGGACAATAACAGGGAGGATTGACGACCTTCAAATGACCTTGTTATAAACATACACACATCATGGACTGAATCTGTGTGTTTGAGCTCTGACAGACAGGAAGCGAGCGTTTCCTTTCACCTCCTCCTGCCTGTGTGAACTTCTTCTTTTTTTCTTTCTTTTACAAACCTGTGCCACAAAGACTCTAAACCAGGTCACCATGGCAACAAGCTCATATGATGATGATCGTCGTCATTACAATGACGAAACGTATTTATGTCTTTTTCTGCAATCAATAGCTTGGGAAACGTATCACCACTGACAAAGACAGAGGGACGGGGGGAAGAAACGACAGATATGGGGGACAAGAGCGAGAGAAGAGAGAGAGAGGAGCAGAAATGGAGAACAGGAGTAAGCGGGATGTGGAGTAACTCTTTGAATAATAATCCATCAGTGGCTAAAAGGTGGATAATTATCGCGCTCTTATTAGAAGACGGAGTGATGGAGAAATGTGTCACGCTGTCCTTGAGAGTGACCTTCACAATAATGACACCATTTTATGCCATGAAAGGAGAGATTTGTTACTGCGTGTGTGTGTGTGTGTGTGTGTGTGTGTGTGTGTGTGTGTGTGTGTGCAAAGCCGGAGAAGGAAAAAATGATTGTGCCGTGTGAATATGTAAAAAAAATAATTGTCGGCAGCTGTGATAATCACACTTAATGGAGAGACGAATGTGAAAGCGTTGCTCAGTCACCATCTTGGAATCTGTTGGTCACGCACGATTTAAGTGTGATTTAACCTAAAGGGAGCATGGACGATGCAGACACACACACACACAAACACATAGCCTGTGAGCAGAAATACATGCACACATCACACAGCTGAGTGGTCTCAGTGTCAAAGGCCGCGCATGGAACCCGACTTAAAGAATATGTTGTGGCTACACGACAACCGGGAAAACACACACACACACACACTCATCGCATCTTACAGGCAACGGAAGGGGCAGAAGGGGGCAAACGTGTGGCCTCCATACGCTCCTAAAACAAGTGGTTTCACTGAAGGCTGGAGGATCTGACATCACTCACGCACACATGGCAGATTAAGACTTTCATGGCCACTGAGCAGTCAGTGTCCTCACGGGACAGAGCATGCGAGCAGATATACTGTATGCATGTATGTATGTAAACAAATATTGCGTGTTGTCACTTCACAAGTGGAGGAAGGCAAACGCGGCACGATAAATGGACTCAAAATGGAATTGAAAGTGACACTGAGCAATTTCTGACACCATGTCTTCCTTATCACGAGACTACATTGTGCCTGTGTGTGTGACTGTGAGTGTGAGTTTGTGTGTGAGTGTGTGTGTGTGTGCGTGTGCTTCATCACACAATACCAAAGCCTATTATAGAATATTCTGCTGGCGAGAAGAGAAACACAGATAAGAAATAACAGGAAACCAAATGGTGCAGACAGGGCCGCCTGTTCCCTAGAAGCAGGTTTGACTGAATTACCTCGATCGTTTCAAGAGCAAAACCCCGGACAAATCTGGAACACGGGTTTATATAAAAGGAATTCTGGGCAAAGTCATCCAGATAATTCGATAAAACCGTCTTCTCGGATCAAAACCTGCCGCACATTTTGCGAACTGAATGTATCTCATGTCACAGTGAGGATCGTGAAGTATACAAGTGAGGAATACAAGTAAATGATTGAGTGTGTGTGTGTGTGTGTGTGAGTGTGTGTGTGTGTGCGTGTCTGTGGGGGCAGCTGCACAAGTGGGTGAGCTTTGCGGTCAGGCACTCTAGTCTGACTCATGCAGCAGAGAGTGAAGTGAGAAAACACAGATAACAGCTCTCTCTCTCACACACGCACACACACATTCCACAGCATAACAAATCATCATACTGAATATTATTACTTTGCTGTATGCAGTATTTGGGTCATAAACGTAAACACTGGAGAGCTGGATGTAATGATCATAAAAACCTCTTCTGCATCCCACACTGATTTTTCAGAAATGAACGGCCAAAGTAAACAGCCTCTTTTGTTTCTATGACGATACATCTTGGTGCTTTTTTTTCATATTAAAATGAGCGTAGCTGCGATTATGTAACACCAGCCTCTGCAATTACCATCCAAAGATCCGTTGCGTCGTCTTCTAACATGCTGTCTTCATTCGCAGCGGCCAAAATGAGCAAAATAGGTGTAAGGATCATTGGTAGATCTACATAATAGTGTGCAGTGTGTGTGTGTGTGTGTGTGTGTGTGTGGGGGACATGTTTGATGAGCGCAATTCGATTTGGACTCCAGGTATGGCAGCTGCACCTTCAGAGGATCTGGCCTTGTTGTGGACACGTCGTTAATGAGACATCTGTTTACAGCCACGGTGTGTGTCTGTTTGTGTCTGTGTGTGTGTGTGTGTGGACATAGGAGAGCGTGTGGCTGTGTTTAGCCACACGACTGCTTAGTGAGAAGGGCAAAGTGCAACAGAGGAAGTAACTTCATCCTGTAATTCCAGACTGTTCAACCATTCATCCAGTCAATCTACTCCTGCGTCCCCTCGTTCTTCCTCTCATTAATCTGCTCGTTCCCGGCCTGTTTTTCATTTCTCTCATTTATCCCTCATTTGTTATTCAGCTAAATGCCAAAGAAAGCGTAACTCTGCCGATTAATGGATAGTTTCATAATGCAGCAGCGCTATCTCTTGACCAAATGTCATTGGTATGGAATTTGTGTTAAACTTATTGCTCTCTCTCTCTCTTTTCTCTCACACATCGAATACTAACAAACCTGTTTGCAGTTTATGAATGACTTACCAGTGTATGAGTCAGTGGCTGTTAATCAGTGTGAAGTTATCACACAATGATGGACCATTCACTGGTTATTAGTGCATTTCAAATAAGCCCCTAGTGAAATGTGGTGATTGTGATAAAGCTCCATTGGGTTAGGCAGAAATAATTCCAGATTTTAGGAAATGGTGCCCATGCATGTAGAAAATTGCCTATGGTGCGCACACACACACACACACACACACACACACACACACACACACACACAGATCCGCAAATCCCAAGGGGAATGAAAAGTGAGAGTATTCAGGGCGGAGAGGTTCAAAGGAAGAATAACATTGTGACTATCTCCTGTTTCCCATCTGGGTGTCAGTCTCTGGTTTCGCTCGTGGGTTCAGATGAGCGCCGGCCACAATAGGGGCGGTCATTAAAATTCAAAGTACCAGTGAAAGTTATTAAATAGTCATGACAGGTGAGGGAAAGCTACACAGGCTAATGTGCCCCTCATTATTATTGGATCGGCAGGGAAAACATATTGTCGGGGTCATGGCAGAGGCGCTACGGTGGCCGTGTAAATATAAACAAAGACTAGTTCTAATACTGTAGAAATACTATAGAGCTTTTGATGTCTTCTTGCACTACTTAGCAGCGTTGTAGAGTTGTAGTGCGAGCAAGTCCGTGAACACCATCCAAATTGTCCCATCTGCTGCACTAATAGATGCATCTCTTTGTAATTCATGACGTGAAATTGATGCATATATGATTCAGCACAATTGATTTTTTCCCACACACACACACAAATCCTCTGGGTGGTCATTTGTTACTACTACTGCTGCTACAATACTACTACTACTAATGATCTTGACAATCTTCAAACTCTGATCTGCTGCAAATATGTATTGGATAATACATGATTAACAATGTCACAAGAGAAAAAGATACCGGGATATTGTAAAAGGTGAAATGATGTGTTTGCACATTTAAGAACAATCAATGCCTGACTTTGATCCTGTGCCCTTGTACAAGTCTGACAATGTCTGTACAGCAAAATGTCTGTTCTCCTGTGCAAGACTGAGCAGGTTTAGGTCTTGTGTCCTTTATGCCTTTGGACAAGGCAAGGGACGTTTTCAAGAGGACTAAGGTTACAAAACTACAGAATGTATTTTATGTAGTTATGACAAGTCAGTCTCCACCATCCTCCCTGAGATTATTGCCCTTTGCTGTGTAAACATGACTGAGAGATACTGCAGCTCCACTCTGCCCTTGAGCAAGACAGGTTGGGGTCTTGTCCAAGGCAGGATGTGTTCTTGTCTGTTTGTGTGTTGACAGCAGAGCTACCACCTCTGTTTTGCCCAACAGCGGGAGAAGAGAGAGGAGAGAGGTCAACTCGAGAAAAAAGAGCTGACATAGATGGAAAGAAGCCAGTTATAGCCTGGGACTCTGCATATCCGGCGAAGAGCTTCACCACGCCTGTCAACTTGCCTCCGTCCTCGCAGCCTCAAGCAGCCAGCTTGAATCGGTGACATTTCATAAGACAAGAGCTGGATAAAGATATGCGACGGCAACCTGAGACAGGAAAGCATTTGGAGATGTCACTTCAGGGACTGTATATTTCCTGGGACTCGTTTATCCAGCGGCAGCCCGCTTTACTGGCGGCTCAGAGTTCTAAGTAATAAGGTTGTTGGGTTGCTGGGTGCAGAGGCGGAGAACTCAATTTGGAACTGGACAGTTGCTATACAGCCAAAGTTTTTCGGTCGTTGTGAAGCGTTTCGAATAAGAAAGAGAGGAAATCGTACCGTATAAAATTTGAATCTAAGTTGTTGTCATTCGTGGAGCTGAGACAGTTGCAGCGGAACAATACGCAGCACAGAATGGATTAAGGCTCATTAATGTTCCTTCATGTGTGAAAGGTGAACTGCTTAATTACTGAGTCCAGATGTACGTAAGAAGAGAAAAGCCTCAAACTATATTCTGCTCTCTCATATGTTAGCTGACGTGAAAACTGGGTTATTTTACATTCAAATGATTACTGGGATAAAAACAAATCGGACTCAACGCTAAATCAAAAAGAAAGCACCTTTTTTTTGCACCTCCACTCTATTACATTTCTGCTCTCGTGTATACTACCAATCTGTACCTTCTTATACTATACATTCACCCGGGCAGACGCCTGCTGGAAACCGTGACGAGTCAGCACCGGGATCCGTGGGGAGTTGTGTGGGTTTTGCGGGGGGAAATCCTCTCTGATAAGAAACAGTGCTGCACAAATACACTATACATTCTCCCTCATGCCTCGTACTGTTATTGTTTATCCACAGTCCCGGTCCATTTGTGTGTGAGGAGGTTGTGGTGTGGGTTTTGTGGTTGTTTTATTGACTAAATCACTTTGTGCTTTTTTCTTGGTTTTACTGTTCTCCTTAGCCAACAGCAGTAGATCAAATCAATCTCCACCAATAGTGCAATAAGCTGTAATTTGCTTCACCAAGAACAACAAGACCAGCATGCAACAGAAATATCTTGCTCTTCCACTTAAGAACAAGAAAACAAAAATCTGAGGAGAGCAGCAGCCGTCTGTGCTCTCCTCAACAGTCGTGAATAAGAAGTCACATTATCATTTTCATATCTTCACTCTTTCACTTCTGTCACTCAGAAAGTGTGACGCTGTGATGCAGCATAGCAACCAACACAACTCTGTACTTGTGTCCAATCCATCTGTGAGAACGCTGACTCACATGTGGGCCTACATAAGCTGAACACCAGCAGGTCTGGCACCAGGCTAACGGTAACCAAAGGACAAAACATAGTTAATATGCTTACAATCACTCAGTTGGAAGTTTCAAGCTCAATGGAATTTGCTAGGCCTCACCTCATCTGCACTAAGGTTCATTTAAAAACAAACAGAACAAATAATGTTCCTCATATTCAAATCAGAGACAGTTTCTCCAATTAGGATTAGAGCTGTAATGCTACACACATTAACATAACTAGGACTATGTGTGTGTATTAAAAAACAAATAAATGTCAAAGTGAACAGAAATGAAATCTGACTATGTACACAATTTGCATGTGAGTTGTCGTGTGTGTGTGTTCATATTTGTGATTATCCTTCTGCATTAAAACACTGGTGTGGCTTTACAATAAAGCACACAAAAGGATGTATTGGCATTTACTTTATTGCTGCTAAGTTTATTGATACTTTATAGACTAAAAGTAAGAGTATGATGCATGATGAAATGATGTGGGGTTTCTTTAATGGTCTTGGCTCTCATGGCTGTAATAAACTATTACGCTTGCAGTTCTAAATGGAATTCAAAGATTTAATAAGGGAGACGAGGGCCAGCTATCATTCAATATTAGCAAATATATATTATGCATAATTTCAACCACTGAATGTTACAATTTGGTCGAAATCTGTACAAAATCGATTAACTGAACTCATCCTGTAATCGTCTTTAATATGTCTTCCTAATAGTGCATGTTAAGTGATGAAGTGCTTTGCCACAGGCTGCTTCAAGGTCACTGCTACTGTACTGCAGAACACCTGTGTGAGTGCTCCGGTGTGTTAGTGTGTGTTAGTGTGTGCGCACATGATGTGGTTTTGCTCCCTCGCAGAGCAAAATGGCTGTGTATCATTTATAATCTGTCCTCTGAGAGCCATCTCTCCGCTGCCTCCTTTCATTCCCTCTCTCATTCATTCTCTCTCTCTCTCTCTCTCTCTCTCTTCCTCCATCCATTTCTGCAGACTGGTGGAGGGGTGGGGGGAGGGAAGGAAGCGAGGAGGGGGAGTGGAGGAGTTGCAGAGCAGGAGGAATTGTCCTTATTACAGAGACGGTGGCTCGATGTGAGAGATCCCTTGTGAGACGGAGATTAAATAGGCTACGTCAGAGGGGAATGTGCTCGTCGCGCTGCAACTGGAGGACGCGATTAGTTTAATCGCGAGGGAATGGTGCAGGAAGGCGGGAAAGGAGAGGGAGCTGGAATGAGGGACAAACGGACATGATACACGGGAGGCGAGCGGAAGGCGGGAGACAGGGAGCGAAGCAGGGGATTCGGATTTATTTTGCAGGAGGGATTAAAGGAAAACCAGGAGAGGATGGGTGAGGATGAGGGAGGAATCGGAGGCCGGGAGCGCTTGAACTGAATGCTGAAGCGGGGAGGAGAGGAGGAGGACAGATGAGTGGAGCAAGCAGTTTTCTGAATTCCTCCCGGCCTCATCATGTGTGCGCATAGACCAAGTCAGCATGAGAAAAATCATCAGGTGTTTTATTGACATGACCAAGGGGAAAATCCAATACGATCCTGCCATTAGTTAAATCATTTTTATAGATCTGACCCTTGCATTGCTGTGTGGGCAGAAAAAAATACATTTTTTAAATTATTTACCTTTCCTTCTCCCTCTCTCTTCTCATTCATTGTTTTTGTCTCCATCCTCTACCTACTGTATCCTTCTGTACATTTCCACCGCCCAGGCAGTGTCGTTGATTTTAAATCGGACGCACACATAGAAATCACCCGGTTAGAAATGAATAGATTTATGTCTCCGTCACACTGGAGGGGCCGGGGGTTGGGGGGAGTTGGTTGGGTGTGGAGCGCGCACGGCTTTGAATCATGTTCACAAACGCTCATCTGGGGGAATGGACGAGCCACACAAGAACCATCAACAACCTCCTCCCATGAGAAATAGAGGCTTTGTGCCCGATGCATCACCAGGCCACCATCCACCACTGTCACTGCTGCCATGAGAAAATATATAAGTCCCCTTAAGGATTTGCCCATAAGCACAAATGCTCTCAATCAAGTATTCGCCTGCATTGCCGGGAAATCATTTTCTCCACCCCTCCCTGCACCACATGTGTTTGTCTCCATCTGAACGTGAAGGAAATTAATTATTGCTTGACTGCATTTTGGCTGTAAAAGTCGTTCTTTTGGTACAAGCAGACCTCTAACGTATCAAGCTTGTGCTACTTTCAAGATCATACTGTTACTAACTCAGAGACATGAAGATGAGGAGACGGAGACGATGAAGGTTATGGATGTAGAGCAGGTCTATTTAGGCTATGCTGTACACCGGCCCACTGGGATGCCAGTGAACGACCGGCACACGGAAATAGTAATGGGAGCAGAGGCGCAAAAGAGACGAAGAGAGGATGGAGAGGGAGAGGCGGGGAGAGAGAGAGAGAGAGAGAGAGAGAGAGAGAGAGAGAGAGAGAGAGAGAGAGAGAGAGAGAATGAATAAGGCGGCTTGGGTTGATGAGGAGGTGATCTGGAGAGGCGAGGAGGAACGGAGAAATGCTGAAAGGCTGCTGGGTGCAAAGGCACAGAGGGAACTTTGCAGGAAATGAGAGAAGAGGCAAAGTGAGAAGACCAACCACAGTGGGGTGAAGAAGATGAGAAAAGGGCTGGACGGCAGCCAGACGTTAAGGTAGAGGTGAATCACAGTGAAGCAGTGCTGCGATTCTAGATGCAGATCTCAGGGTGGGTTAAGTCATGAGGTGTTAGTGCAAATGGTTCACTTATAAGGTTTGAGTAGTATTGACCGTCTGTGCTGAAAGTTGGAATTGAACGCTTGGCCAGATCGTGTTTACTCCCTCTGTGATTAGATATTCCCTCATTTACATCACTTAGTATGAGAAGAAACACATATTGTATTAGCGCTGGCAACGACGCTCAGGCCGCAATGTGCTCGGCGAGATTCAGCGTCAAGACACGGCGACTCCCTGATGGTCGGGGAGAGATGATTCATGGGAGATTGTGAAGGACGTGTGAGTGTGTGTGTATGTGTGTGTGTAGGGAGTCAAATCAGGGCAAAGGTGAAGGTAGAAAGGGATTTGAAAGTAGAACTGCATGGGTTTAAATCTCACAAGAAATTACACATTCCACACTCGCTATAAATGTATAAAAAGGAAGGAAACTGCTGAATATCACGCTTGGATCGAATCCCTTTTTCCTACTGAGCCCTCCTGCTGTATTAATTAGTATTTATTCCTATCTCTCATGGCTGTTCAGCATGCAGGAGATAGCACTTCATCTCATCACCTTGGTGTGTGAAGTCATATTGATGTACAGATCGGCAAACAATGAACAGGAAATTGTGAGAAAGGCGGCGGTGGCAGTTATGAGACAGATCTTTGGGACATGACAGTGATAAATGAAGACACTATTAGTGAGGAACACACGCTGCATAGCTCTTTAGGATAAAGGTTGCCAGATATGTTAGGAGTCGCTGGTTGACGGGAGATATCGTCGCACCCCGAGCCCCTCCACCTGCAGGTCGCACCCCGAGCAGCTTCCTCCCGTTTCGTATGGGAAACTAACCTGCAGCCTGACATCCCCGGCTCGCCCCTACAATGATTTGCGCCGTTCCCCCACCCAAGGGGGGAAACACAAGCTCCTTCACCTTGTTGTCACCTACAATGCAACACTTTGGTTATTACACCCAGGTTGCTGGTAAATAAAAAAACTGTCTCCCGGGAAACCTCAGGATCATTAAATCTTAGGGGAAAAAAATCACAAAAGCAGGTTTTTTTTTTTAGCTCTGGAAATGTTTACATCATAGCTATATCAGTATTTGTTCCCCTAGTAACCACAATATCTTCTCCCACATACTATGGTTGTTGTACTATAGCTGCCATGTGTTGGGAAAGCTACTGCCAGCCTCTTATATTATATTCTCCGTCTGCTCTGTCTTGGAAATAAAGCAGTTGTCCTAAACCCTATCTTCCCTTAAACCTAACAAATCATTCCTCTAAACGCTTGCGGTCAGGAGTGACGTTTCCTTGGCGGCCGCGTATCCGTACTCACAGAGCCACCACGTAATTTTCCTGACACAAACTTCTACAGGCTGCATTGGAGGGGCTGGTGTAGACTACGCGAGGCTAATAGGTCAACCGTGCTGAAGGCCTCTTACCATGACACGCGGGCCCCAGGGACGCGTACACATTACACACACCACACACGATGACAGCCAGCAACGCACTATACCTTCAAAGATAATTACCGCGATCATATTTCTGCGGTAACATATGTTCTGCGGAGTAACCGCACGGTACACAGGGGGGAAACCGACGCGGCATAAACACACAAACACCTGGGATCGCTTATGCAAATAGCAGCGGACAGCATTACTCAGTTTCCACTTGTGTCCAAATGAGGGATAAAATCATTCATTATGAGCATTAATAATGATAACCTGGAATGAGAGAAGAGGGGCATCCTGCTCGTTAGCGCTACAACACTCACTGCAGTATGTGTATTTAATCCAATAAATACTTCTGATACCTGTCATTATAAGTCTAATTTATTATTTTATTTGATATTCTCATGCTGATAGTGATTTAACCCTTTGGATTCATCAACAGGGGAATTCAAAGACGTATCATTTTGTATTGGTGGACTGAAAACAATATTTTCAAGTACATTTCCCTGAACTGGAATAAGAAAATAGATTGATGCACAATAGACAATAGATCTATTGATTTGTTGGGAATTGTGATGTAATTTGCCAGCTTGAGTGACAGCAAGACTGAAGTACATCTTGCGCCGTGTCTGTGATGTGCTGTGATGCCGCTGTGCTGTTACATTGCTGTTACGTAATGTTCCTGGAGAGTGTGGTGTGATTACTAAAGTGGAGCCCCTGTATTTAATGCAATGTAACCCTCAGTGTTAGATAGAATGCTGCAAGTCGCTGGTGACATTTCAGACTCCACAAAGCCAAATACCAACCAACAAAAGTGATATTTCACATGATTGATGTAACTCTGCTGTCTGTGTCTCTGGCTTCATTCCACTGTTGCTCTGATGTTGCAAATATCCATCCATTTTAATTTGCTCTTTATTTAACTGTGTGACTGCCAAGCTGCAGGTACCAGCTGACCTAGAAAGCGGCGCTCTTTCACCAGAACACCGGGAAACACGACCTTCACCAACGGTCTGCCAGTAAGGTTACAGGTTACCTCGGATGTCACGGGGACGACAGAGCGTGCATACCGATCAGCCGTCCCTCCATCAGGGGAGGTGGGTGATTTCAGCGCGGTTATAAATATTCAACACACAGATGTAGCCGTTAGCGACGTCCTTTTTTTTTTTTTTTTTTATGCCTCACTGTTGCTCCTCCCTCAGAATGCAGTTAAGGATGGAGCGACAGAAAACGCAGCCACAAATCCAACACACGTACTGCACATATCCTACATATTCCACATGCAGAGGGAGATATGAGAAAGCAAAGGCATTTGATGAATTGCATATGAGAGGGCTTCTCAGCTAGTGGACAGTCACCTGGCGTTACATGTTATTATGTAATGTTCACTCTGTATTTTCTCTGGGAAGAAAAACTGCATTATTGATACAACTAAACAGCGTCTACACCCACGGGAGTGTAAAGGCAGGAGAGAAAATGAGAAATGTGTCATTTGCACTGCAGCAAGGAAACATTTGTCTTGTTTTCCAATTGCAACATAAATAAATAAATAAGCACACTATTAGGCCAATGGGGTGTATTGCTTTCTCATTTCTTAGCTGCTGTCATTCATTATCCTGATCTATATGTGCAGACACCTCAGCACTGCCCTCATGGGCCAAAACCTCCACCATCTTACCCCACGGACTTGCTACTTAATAATTTTGCGGCCGATTAGCCGGTGGGATAGGAGAGTGACAAAAGAGGAGGGGGTGGAGGGGGTGGAGGAGGAAGGGGAGGAGGAGGAGGAGGAGGAGGGTTAAACCGTCCAGGCCATTTCTATGCATACTAAACAGTCTAACACAGGCTGGCTGAGAGCAGAATTTTAGTGGGTCCCTTCAAACGGGACTCCCTCCCCTGTCTGCTGGTGTGATGCTGTGCTTACGTATTTCGCCGGGTGCTTTAGTGTGTCTGCATGTTCCCGTGTCTCCTCCCGTGACAGAAATACTAAGAATCAATACAACACCACCGACAAACCTGATAAAAATCTCCCATCTTTTATATTTGTTAATCTTATGATTTGTAACACATATGCCTCAAGATTGTACACGCACACGCACACACACACACACACATACACACACACACACACACACACACACACACACACACAGACAAGTGGGAGGACTCACCTTCCGTAGGCGAGGTTTTCAGTCGTTTGCACAGTCCCTCTACACCCATGTAGTCCTCCAAGAGCTTCACCACCGCCTCTGAGCCACGCAGCTCCATCAACGAGCGCAGCTCCATGACCGAGCAGCCGAACTCGGCCGCATGGTTCTCCTCATTTCTTTGGTTCTTGGCATAAAAATCGCTGTTGGACATGTCCCCCATGATGTCGGCTTGTCAAGTCAGTTAGTTTAGAGTGTTTTTATTGCTTATAGATCAATCAAAAAGCTTGCACAAGCTCAACGGGCTCAGTCTTATCCCAAAAAAATCCCAAAACAGGAATCGAGAGGGTAAAATAAAGAATGTCGCGGGGATGAACGGAGGAGCAGCTTCTCAGTTTCAGGAGAGACTGTTAAGAAATCAGCAGACCAAAAACAAAACGTCCGAGAGTAGGAACAGAAGAGGAGGAGGAGAAAGAGCAGGAGAGGAAGAGAAGAAGAAGAAGAAGATGAGGTAAAGATGAGACGTGAGTGGAGAGCATCCAGGTGAGCGTCGGACAGCCCAGTGGTCAGGTCCTGAGAAGAGCAATGATAGTGGTTGCACGTCCTGTAGGTCTCAGGCTCACCACGGCTGCAGTCCAGACCCGCTCCATGTGTGGCATCCTATTGCTGCGATTCTGCTGTTGCCTCCACTGCCTCTCTCTACATGGTGGTCTCCCCCATCACTGCTACAGAGAGGGAGAGAAAGAGAGGGAGAGAGAGAGAGAGAGAGAGAGAGAGAGAGAGAGAGAGAGAGAGAGAGAGAGAGAGAGAGAGAGAATTCGAGGGATGAATTCAAAGAGGACAGAAGGTGAGGGACGGAACAGCAGGGTAGGAGAGAGAGAAGAAGAGCACAGGGATGAGCATGGCGTTCTCAGAGTGCAGGCGAACGCAGCAGTGGATGGTGGCGCACGGCTGAAGGACAACCTCTCCTGGCTGCTGCAGTGACTGTGGCTCTGTCGCTATCTACAGCTGCTGGTGGTGCCGCTAACCTCATTCTGAGGACACACCGACTGACAGAGAGAGAGAGAGACGGAGGAAGCCAGAGAGCGAGCGGGAGAGGGGGAGAGAGAGAGAAAGAGAGAGAGAGTAGGGGGGAGAGAGAGAGAGAGAGAGAGAGAGGGGGAGAGAGACAGAGAGAATATGAAAGAGGGAGGGTGGAGAGGAGAGGATGCTCCTTTCTGGTGCAGAGCGGAGAGGAGCTGTGTGCGGGCGGGAGGCTGGGGCTGCTCTGACGACAAAGGAGAGAGGCAGCACGTAACACTGCGCTGTCACGGGGAGGATGGGCCGAGCTGTGGATGCTGCCGCTATCTACTTCTACTTCTCTCTCTCTCTCTCTCTCTCTCTCTCTCTCTCTCTCTCTACCACTGGTTCACTTCTTGTTGTCACTGACCTCTCGTACACATCACTGTCATCATCACTGAGCTGTAACCCTCTCACCGTAGAATGACGTTTAACCTCAGACAAGAGCATTGTGTAGCTAAGTGCTTAAATATTCAGAAAAATGCACATTTGTACACCTGCATGATCAGTTAAACGTAAAAAGGAAAATCACCAAATCAGTTAAACGTGTTGTGTTTCCTGCCCTAAGAAATAACTATAGTTCACAATTAATGAATTTGTTTTGTGGGCACAACTGTGTTTACTCTGTATATACTTTGCATTGGTTTAAATAGTAAGAGTAATCTCTTCTAGTAGAACCATTATCTGTGACAACAATGCTCTAATTAAGACTCATTACCATCATAGAACAGCTCAGGTCTTTTATGTGCCAATCTGCCTAATATACATCCACTTATACACTCTCTATTCCCTGACACACACACACACGCAAACACACGCAAACATACGCACGCACACGCAAACATACGCACACACACGTACGTACGCACGCACGCACGCACGCCAGACGCACGCACGCACGCACACACGCACGCACACACACACACACACACACACACGTCCCCAGTCATACAGAGATGAGATCCATCCACAACAGCACTGTGCTATACAGGTTGATGTAAAGAGAGGTGAAAAGGGTGAACGTGCAATCTGCAAACATCGCCACACAGAAAACTCAAATCACTGTATTTTTGCTAAATATATTATATAGCTCAGCTCTAAGGTAGATACATTTCTTTGGATTGCACCTTTCATGCTTTCCTCCTCCTCTTGCTGATCAGGTCCAATCAATTTTAGCAGAGCTCTTTAAATGCCAAGGGGGACATCTGTGATGGGCAGAAACCTCCAAAACTGCCAAATGAAAGCAAACAAATGCTCTCCAAGTAAATTAAGTGTGTACATTTGTGTGCGGCATTTGTGTGTGTCTGTGCGTGCGTGCGTGTGTGTGTGTGTGCTCATGTTTGCCTGAATGGTTAACCAAGAGGCTGAAGAGAGAAACTGCATCACACAGGTAATTCTCTAAATATTGTGGCGCCAGATGGAACTGCTGTGACAACGAGAGAGACTGTCAACACCTCCACCTCTGCTGCTGTACCTGCTATAATCACTGAATCTTTATTTGATTAATCTATTAACCGTCCAGTCTGGAATATATGAAAATGAGTCTGTATTAGAGGAGAGGTAAGGTGATTTCCAAGAATTGCATAGAATATGTCTGACCAACTATCAAAGAAAAGCCTTCATGTAACAGAGCAAAGCAACAAATACTCACATTTGTATTTAGTGAGAACAACGTTTAGTGTTTGAAATGATAAGGATTATTCTCTGCTGATCAACTGATCAGTAGGTCCAGCAGTAATTACATCAGGTCATGTCAGACCTGTGTTAGCGGTTAATAAACCTTGTTAATCCTTGAAACAACAGCGCCGCTCATTTCCAACCTATCCGTGCATTATTAGCATTAAATTGACAAACTCAAAATCATCTGATGGAAATAAGCACTGATGATACTTTGATCATGAATCCTGGTGAGTAAATAATAATAATTTTAAAGCCGATTTTTGCTAAAACGGACACTGGCATGATGTGTTTTGATACTTGACCTTCTTATTCCGTGATGAAACCTGTGAGAGCTATGCAGAATCCATGTGGTTAGTTCAGCTCCCTCCACAACATCTGTTCATTATGAAGTATCAAAGGCTGAATATTTCCAGCTTCACATTGTGGTGTGGGTGATGTAAGTGACTGCTGGTGTTGGTGGTGTTATATTCTGCCGGCGCACAGCTGCCTATCTTTAAATTACGATGACATGTGCAGGAGTGGGAGCGACTGAGATGTAGGAGGGAGGGAAATGAGAAGAAAAGAGAGAGGAAGGGGGCGAAAACGGTGAAAGACTGAGGGAGGAAGGCATGGAGACCAAAAGCAAAGAGTGATGAAGAATTGTTGGAAAAGATGGGGAGGGAGCAAAGAAATGGACGGAACGGAGGAGAGGAGGGGGGGGAGATGAAGGTGAGGTGCCATGCTGATGCCACGGCTGACTAACTTCAAAGCAAATGATGTTTTTCTTTTAGTGAATGTAAACACGCGCGCGCGCGCGCACACACACGCACACACACACACACACACACACACACACACACACACACACACACACACACACACACACACACACACACACACACACACACACACACAGAAAAGATTTCCTCTTTCTTGCAAAAAGAGGGCAGCTGTGAGTGCAGCTATTGTTAGCATTTTCTTTGCATTCACAGATGAAGGCAGCGTATCCAAATGGTTCTCCCTCACTATCACAGACCGTGAAGATCAAAGTATGGGGGGTGCTTTCTCTCCCTCCATAGTGAGGTCATGGAGGCGCTTCATCATTTTGTTAGAATCATCCAAGAACCTTTGGCCTGGAATATTCTCATCACCTGTCTAATGCTGTCTTTGTACCTGTCTGCCTGTCTGTCAGTGGGCCGTCCTTCTAGCTGTCTGTCTGCATACCTGTTGGTGTGGTCTGCCCATCTCCACAGTGAGTAATGAGCGACTCACTGTGTGATACAGCAAGAGAGGAGAAAGTGCAGACTCTGCAATTGCTAACAGGCTATTTATTTTAAATGTGACAGCAATGTGAACACACACCATATGGGTCCACATCAAAACACAAAGTCCATCTGACCACCATACTGTGCTTTGTTTGTTTGTTTGTTTGTTTCCCTTCCTCCCTCTCTCTCTCTCTCTCTCTCTCTCTCTCTCTATCCATCTTCAAGTGTTAAGCAGACATCCCGTTTAGCAGTCATGAGTCACTGATCTGTCTCTAAACGACATCATCCTACCACCATACAATCCGACTTCTTCAAATGCACAAATGTGATCTTTTCCTTTCGTAACCGAGACAGAAACTGTGTTGTTTGTACCGATTTGCTATTATTTTTTTGTTTCTTTCTGCATCATGTCGACTCTTCTGTTTAGTGGCCGTGAAAATCGAGCGCTGATGGTGGAGCTACAGATTAACTGCCTTTCTCTACGCTCCGGTAAGCAGTCCAAAGTCAACCGTTTTCTGTCTGGCACAATGAAAGCATGGATTCTCTCTGTGCATCTTCGTCTCTCTTCCTCTCCTTTCAAACGTCCTTGAGCACACTGAGACATGGCAACAAGCTGGGCTCACTGCACCAGCGCCAGCACTGGCAGGCAGCCCCCCCTGCCTGTAACAAAGAGTAGTGCAGGAAAGATACAGCAGCTGTTCTCACCTCTATGTTGGTAATTATCCATATGGAATATTGAATAAATTAATAGTTTTGTATGTTTTTACCTTAACATGAAGAGCTTCATTTGAAACCACGATCCATGTTAAGTCATCCTATTATATAACAACGATTATTTACTGTATGTACTTATTCCTAAATACACCAGAGTATGTGTGTGCTTTATAAATTGCTTCTTTATTAATGAACAGTAGTAATATGTACTGAAACAAGTATCCTCAAGGCTTTACTGCCCTACAGTGTTTGTTTATAGACCACACCGCTGGTTTCTGCAGTGAGCCATTTATCGTCTTTAAATAAAAATGTGGGAAATGAAATATTAAATAGCAGCAGACGCATTAGTGAGCTGTTCTGGGAATCCCCAAACATGCATGCATACACACATTAGCAGATAGCGCCTGCTGTGCCCACACACACACACACACACACACAGGCGTGCGTAGGGGCAAAAAATTGCAAGTGAGCACACATAAAAATACACCGTCTCTAAGGTGATTTCTTACGTAACCAAAAGAAGAACCTCCATTCAGCCACCATCAGTGCCCTCTAATTGGGTTGAAAGCAGCTGTCATGTCAGCCAAACGAGCAGATAGAGTCAGGTACGGAGAAGAGCACTCTTTTAGAAACCGGCGGAGGAGCAAGGAAAGGACTGTAGCTCCGAGTCATGTCAGTGTAAATGCTGCAGAGAAATAAAGGAGCATCTATGTACGTGTTTAGCCTGCGACGGTGTCACGCCGGAGATGGAGAGGGACGTTTGAAGACACGCAGTTGGCCAGGCAACCCGGATTGCTGCAGGGTTGTTATGTGTCACTGCAGAGCGGGAGAGTGAAGACGTGAAGAGAGGGAGAACTGGTGGTGGAACACAGCACAAGGCACTAACCCATATAAGCCTTTGGTATAGAGGGAGAGAGAGGGGGGAGAGAGAGAGAGAGAGAGAGAGAGAGAGAGAGAGAGAGAGAGAGGAAGAAAGAGAAAGAGAGGGGCCCTAATGGAACCTGTGTTTCGGCTTCACCCCCCCACTGAGAGAGGAAGTAAAACATGAATTATCTGTTAAGGTTACGCTGCTGCTCCTCTCCTCCTCTCCTCCTCTCCCATCCTTGATTTTGACCTCCCTCCTTGGCCATTCCGCCTCAGCCAGGCAGGCTCCAGTCTCGGCTGACACCTTTATCTTCCCTCGGCTCTTGCGATGACGCTTTTCCGCCTGCTCGTTCTCATTATCTCACTATTTATCTCCTCCGTTCTCTGCAACACCTTTTTTCAAATTAAAGCCGCTTCATTCTTGGTGAATTCCTTTGCACTGTCCTGCCGCATACACAGACACCTGAGCACCTGCTTGTCTGAGCAAACGGCTTTAGATGATGTCAGCAACATCACAAGGAAGGTGGAGAGTGTAATATTGCCTTCAGCAGAGACTTTGTTTATATTAAAAAACAGATAAAATATTGACATTCTAGTCCAATAAATATTAAAAAGATGACAAATTGACTCATAGCCTAATGATGGAAAAAGTAGGATCATCACTGTTACTGGAAAACTTCCCATTTTGTAAGATGACTCAAAATGCTGTCAGCAGTAATGGGGCTGAATGGAGTAGAGGACGCCCTGGGACAACAACAGGCTGTGGTCTGCGTCGGAAGCAGGCAGCAGTTTTACTCCACGGTGATGAATTCTCGGATCAAACTGGATTCCTGGCCTGATTCCCCAGGAGGGTGGTATCTAGCTGTCAATCAATTTGTATGGGAGCTCAGGGGAGTAGAATGCTGCACGGTAAATTATAAGGTAGGAGGAGTAGAGCGGAGTACTCGGCTATTAGAGCACAAATAGAAACTCTTTTAATGTAATTGTTTCTTTCCTAAACTCTAGGTTATAATTACAAAACTCATTTGATTCTTAATACCCTGTAGTTTTATTAGAGAGGCGTTATTACCTATTAGGAGGCTTTTTTCCCACCTCAGCTCTTTCCTCGATCTTGACGATGATCTCATACACTTCTTTTTAATGTCTTGCTGAATACCTCGGGATGTGTGATGTCACCCTGGCTCGGCCTTTACCGTAACCCCCAACAAGATGCCAAGGCAACAAACAATGACACATTCCCCCAGAGTTAGAGTCAAGCCCATGACAGATAGGGGGGGGAAGTGATATCGGTGCGGTGAACGCGGCATAATTAGCACATAAGTTATTTAAGTTTTGCACACTCAAAGAAAATGAGACAGATGTCTGTGGCGCTGTCTTCACGAACACACCATGATAACATGTGTGTTTGGAGTTGCGACAGCTCTGTTTTCCCCTAAGTCAACTCCCGCAATGACACTTTTATGCAGATTTAAACTTTCCCGACATTTACGCTTACATGAAAGTATCATAACCCGGTCCGTGTGAACATAGAGCCTTCTTATGAGTGGGTCAGTTCTAATTTGTGTCACCGTTAGATTCACTATCCTTGGAGAGTAATGCATCAAAACAACTGGATGATGAATGTGCTCGAGGGATTTCACTGATCCACGCAAGATGACACGCGGCGCCTTCCACATGCTTTATGGCTCACGCGACCGTAGTGACGAGGTGCCCTGGGACGTGAGGGGGTCCGTCACCACAAAGGGTTCCTTACCAAGAGAGAGCCGTCAAAATATACTGAGTCATCAGCAGCATTCTCTAGCTTCAATGCACAAAACTTAGGTTTGAATAATAAGGTATAAGGAGAGTGAGTATGGATTTCAAGCTCAGGCTTTGGGTGAAATTTCAGACAAGTTAGCACCCTGTGGCTCTGAATACTGTCTGAGCATGCAGGCGGGTGGACTTGCATCTAAAGTGCTCAGTGCTTCTTCGTATTTCTTTTTTACTAAGGTGCATTATCTTTGTTTTTCGTTGTCTTTGTTTAGATAGCTGATTATAACTGTAGTGTGATAAAATAGCTGGAAAGTACGTGTTTTATTGAAATAGATACAATACTGCGGGGTTTACGTATCCTAATTAGTGAAGGACATTTACTTTGTCGCCACAACAAAAGCATAGTTAGTTCTTAACTAAATGAACCTCATTTGAACCCGTTTTTTCACCTCAATTGTTTCCCTGTAGTCCAGGAGCCTGACTTACAATTATCTGTTCCCTCGTAAGCCTTTTTAATAAAAGCATTGTGTTTACGCTGCCATTGCTTTTACAGTGCGACAAGCTGCTTAATCTGTGTCCAGAAAATACCCGGGGAACGAAACGCATGATACAGCGCGTTAGAGTCACACTGTGCTGCATTATCACACCACAATAGAATAGAAGAGAAGAGAGCAGAATGTGATGCTTTTTACACTATCGACTTCGCACCTGAGCAGGTTCGATCTGAATTGTAAAATCTATGAAGGTCTGTCTTGTCTTTGAACTTCTCTGTTTCCTGTTTGCCTCGTGTGCACACCTGGCTGCACCCTGCCTGTCAGTGGCTCATTATATAATGCCCGAGTTGTCTACCTATAGGGGGAAATTTGGAATCAGTTAGGATGCTGTGCTCAGCGGGGGTTGACGTCTGTCTGCGAGGGATGGGAAATCTGCAAACAGTCTGTCAGTGTGTTTCTGACAGTGCCATCCAGAGAACATCTGTCCTATAACAATAGAGAGTAAAACATCTGGCGAGGGGGTGAGGGTGTGGGGGGGGTTGCATTTGGGCCATTGTTGTGAGAGATCATCCATTGGTTGAGACAGGAGAAGGGAGGATATTGGTGTTCCAGGATTCACTGGAAAATAGGACAACAGGCATGAGGCCTAGAAAGATAAGACTAGAAATAGAAAGAGACACATGGATGTGATTTGAGCTTTGAATTCAGCTGTCTGCTGGAAGATAAGGATGGACTGAAACGGTGTAATATTTGGCTGCAGCATGCATGCAGAGAGCATGTCAAAGATTCAGTGGTGGCCATTTTAGCATTCCTGCGTTTTTATCCCGGTTTTTATCCCGAATTAGGACCGGCAGCTGCAGTCATTTTTTCAAATTGCGTAACAGCTAAACACAATACCCAATTTGCATATCTTGATGAAGCGTCGACAAGATCCAACGTTATTCATTGTGACGGCTGATCCATACTGTCATTCTGTCTCAAGGTTTATGCATAACCTTGTATTATGTATGTATGTGTGTGTGTATGTAAACCCAGAGGAACAGATACCTAGATGAACACATACTGCTGCATATGTATTTGGTGTGTATAAATGCTTGTATGTCACATGGCTTTTATCAAAAAATTACAAAAAATATGTCCATATGCCTATACATGGTTGGGACTGAACTGTGATTACACCTGCAGTCCTACATTCGCATACATACATACCTATGACTTCTACATACATCTACATGTTAACATAATATTCAAAAGCACACATACTGTACATGCTATTCCCTTAACCGCACACCCATACACTTTAAACACACCATGCAGCCACTAGTTATTGCACTGGCGCATTCACTTCTTGCAACAAGGTCATTGGAAGGCAAAAATAAAATAAAAATACTGGGGCCATCTCCTTGCTCCAGATGAGCCGGGACGAATCATGAGGGAGTTATTGGTCTAATTCAATTCAACACATGCAGGCTAAAGGTGGAGGAGAGGAGGGGAGGGGAGAGGAGAGGAGAGGAGAGGAGAGGAGAGGAGAGGAGAGGAGAGGAGGAGGGAATAATGGTGGGAGGTTATGAAGAATGTGAAAGTGTGGTCACCCAGGGAAATGATCTGGTGTCGACATAATTTACGACGATGCCACTGCATTTATGGGCCTTAATTCTTGCTTTAGTGTAATTGTTACGCAAGCTCAAATCGTGTTTTTGGCAAGCAGAGGAGGCAATGAACCCTTTTTATCGATAAACTTAGACAGTGATGAGGATGTGTGTTGTGTAGATTTTGCTAGAGCGTGGTGCCAAAGTCTGCAGATGGAATCTTCATTTTATAATAGCTGCATGACAGCCGGAGAAAGCTATCGTACATCTTACAAGCAGCTGTGTATTCACATCATTGGAACTAAGCTAATTGACAACTTGATAGCCTTAGGAATTGTATCATAATGCCAATTCAGATATATCAAAATCAAAAAGAGAGAAAACACAAAGTGGTTTATGTCATTTTGTTTTGATTTATTTATTTAATTGCTCTTTGTGCTCTGTCACTTTAATATGTCTGAGGAGAAAGTCAAGTGCAACATTATGCCAAAGCCAAAGTACCAATTGTACCAATCAATCAATCATGAATTAAAGTCAAGTAGGTTTCCCTGGAGCCAAAGAATAACCAGACAGGTGCAAGCAACACTTCCACCTGACTGTAACGGCACTGCAGCCGCCGCTGAGTCTGCACGTGTAACTGGAACACTTTTGCACCATATGGATTGTAACTGACACTTACGTTTTCAATAAACACAAGTCAGGTTATTGAGCTGAATAGTCTAAAGCTGCCAAAACCAAACTGCAAGCAAGGAACGTCACACTATGTGAATCAAGTCGGCTTTAATGATAGAATGACTGACAGGTCCGGGATGGAGATAAGATAAAAGCTATCAGTCACTGCCTCTCATTGTGTCACACACACATGTATGTCCCCAAACACACACTCTGCTGTCAGACTGAGCGATTGGTCCTGGAAGTCCTTCACCTGGGTACAATCAATTAGAAAAAAACAGGCTTATTGCTGTACTCCAGGCTGTGACATTACAGTCACAAGTAGTGTCAATATCACTTACATCTGCCTTCCTACACATACTTTCAATACTAGCTTGTTGTGTTTCGACAACAACAAACATTCCAACATTCTCTAAGAAAAAGACTTCTTTGATCAGGAGAGTGCAAAACGGAGAGAAGAGCAGGAAGGCAGACAGCACATCTGGCAGCCATGTACATAACAGAGAGAAACTAGATGATGATTTTCAGGGTTTCTGGAGGAGACTGTCAGCTCGGGCTGGAGTTTTTTCTGTTAATGTCTAACGAGCTCTCGTGGGCACAGCTGGGCCAAGTGATAGCCGCTGCAGCAGCAGGGGGAGGAGAGGGGACAGAGGAGACACTGAGAGGACACCTGTTCCTCAGCTTGGAGACGCAAGCTACGAGGAAGCTTCCACACGGGCAAACGGGGAACAGCTGCAGGAGACCCTATATAAGCCGCTCAGTGGATGGCAGTTCTGCTCGTAGATCAGTGACATCCGCAGAAGGAGAACTTCCCTGTATAGTTTCCTGTATACACACTACGACAGTCTCACTTCAAATTATCACAAATAAATTAAAAGATTGATTCAAAAACGTCGAGATAAGGATCTATTCAAAGCCAGTGACAACAACTCCTTTCTCAAGTCAGCGTAGCAGATAAAGTAGCACACGGATACAGAAACATTAGGTTTCACTTCTGTCTGATTCGAACTTCAAACTCTAAGCAAAACAAGTCAGTTAAAGCCAGAGGCCATGAAAGAATGAAAAATCTGTGCAAAAACTGGACAACAGCATTAACTGATCCACTACACCGCACACCGCACACCACACTGTTCGTCATCCTTAATGGCACCGCCTCACGATCAACCCTCATCACATGATCTAAGTGAAAATCCTCTCCAGGGAAAGGGTGAGTTCACTGATACTATGATAGGAAAATAAACGGAAATAAACAAAAGACAGGTACAAATAAATCACTAAATACCACATAAGTAATCACATGCCATCAGGATCAACTCAGTATATCTAAATATTGATTGAATGAGAATGAGAGAAGAAAACTGAATTTAAATTGACTGAATTAAATGCACAAAATCCTCCTTTCAGCTCCGAGAGTTCTCCAAGCAGCCTGACTAAAAACAGCATGAAGTACTTAGAACGTTACCAACATCGTCTATCATATGCTGTCACTTCTTATTATCAGCGACATGAACCTCTAGAGTCGTCTATCCAGCAGTCTTGTGTAAAAAAAATCCCTGTCAGTTCTGCTTCAACATGTTTGTCACTATGCTGCGCGGCAGCGGTGATGACACAGCAGATTCCAATGCACTGCGACACTAACAGGTTCTCCTTTGAACGTGTGACACATGCCAGCGCAGAATAATGTATGGATTGTCTCTTTTAATATTATTACATCACATTCTATTGAGGGAGTGTAGAAGGAAAATAGACAAGAAATGAAACGGATACCTATAGATTTTCCAACTGTAAATACAGTTAGTTGACGTGAATTCTAAGTAATAACTTCAACCCTGGAGAGGAAACTTGCATTGATTCCACTTAGGCTCATGTTTACAGAGAATCGTCCATATAGCTCACTACTTATAGGTTACAGGGAGCAGCTGTAGATTCATCCAGAGAGATGAGCGCTTAGGCATAATTCTGATTGGTTCAATGGTTGAAAGGGCAGGAAAGACATCTA